>NC_056728.1:1860978562-1861048562 GCF_019279795.1 Protopterus annectens | reverse complement strand
CTCTGCTCACAACAGAAGGTATGAACATCTCTCAGACTGCATCCAAATCACCTTTGTCCTTTTACGAAAAAAAAAAAAAAAAATATATATATATATATATATATATATATATATATATATATATATATATATATTGAGAGAGAGAGAGGGAGAGATTGATTCATTTCAGAAGCACAAAATAATGAAATCTCGAATTTCAGTATCTCAAGCCCAAGAAGCCGAATCCACATAACAACGAAAACTGAAAAACATGAAATTCAAAACCTCTAACACCAGAGATTTTGAATTTCGTGGTTTTACTACACACATACACACGCACACACACCATCCTCTCTCTACTACATGAAAGCAGGGGGGCAAGCCCACCTGCACCCCCCACAACCCCCCTACTTAAATATTCTCAATCAGAGGTCACACTACATACAAACATACACAAAACACCACAACACAAGTTACATTCTCCTCGCGCACACACATCACAGCAACAAAACACACTGACACACACCACAGCCCCTACCCAAGCCACTTAACACACACACACACACACACACACACACACACACACACACACACACACACACACACACACACACACACACTTACCTGAATACATGACCACAGCAGAAGTTTAGAAGCATAAAATTCAAAACCTCCAGTATTCGAGGTTTTGAATTTTGCACTTCTAAAGTTTCGCTATTATGTGGATTTGGCTTTTTGGGCTTGAGCTACTTAAATTTGAGATTTCAGTCTTTTGAGCTTCTGAAGGGAACCCATATATATATATATATATATATATATATATATATATATATATATATATATATATATATAAGTGGTAAACATTACTCAAACCGCTGAATCACTTACAAATGCCTTCTACCAGCACCTACAGGACTGCATGGATCAGGCAATCCCAAACAAAACTAAGACTCTCTGTACCAAAGGCAAGCATCCAGTCTGGTGGACCCCAGCCATAAACAAGCTCTACAACAAAAGGAGGAAGCTACTACAAGATAGAGCAAAATCCTTGAAAGGTAAGACACCTTTGATCATTATAAGTAAAAAACTAAGAGCTCTCATAAAATCATCCAAGGCAAATTTTGAGAGAAAAATCGCCAAGGACTCTAAAGAGAATCATAAGGCCTTCTTTAGCTATGTTAGAAACCTAGGAGGAAACTCCCAGATATGCTCAGAATTAATTCAAAATGATGTGAAAATTACTGAACCTACACACATTGCCAACATACTGGCTGACAGGTTCAGTGCAAACTTCTCCCCCCCCCCAAAAGGAGAGATATCTATTCCAGAGGATTGTAGCCCCCAAACATCTCCAACGCCCAGGTGAGAACTGCCCTCACTAAGGCAAAAAAACACAGCATCCATGGGACCGGATGGTGTCCCCGGCTGTGTGCTTCACGAACTCAACGAGGAATTAAACCCACAGTTAGGACAGCTGTTTAATCTTAGCCTCACCTCAGGATACGTACCCAAGGAGTGGCGCACGGCGACTGTGGTCCCACTTCATAAGGGCGGTGCCTCCACAGACCCTGGAAATTACCACCCCATTAGCTTGACAAGCCTTATCTGCAAAGCCATGGAGAGGATCATAATGGAACTCATAAATAAAGACATAGGGAACTTGCAGACTTTGGATCCAACCCAGTTTGGCTTTGTCAAAGGCAGATCCTGCCTCTTAAACTTGGTTGACTTTTTCGAGACAGTCACCAAGGCCATTGATGAGGGAAAGGCAGTCCATACAGCCTACCTCGACCTGGCAAAGGCCTTCAGCACAATACCCCACTCAGGTATCATCGAAAAACTCATCAGCTTGAATGTAAACCCATACATCACAAGATGGGTTGCAAACTGGCTAAGTGACAGAACCCACAGGGTCAGAGTTGCTGGAGCCATGTCAGACTCAAAGCCTTTCACAAGTGGTGTCCCACAGGGCTCAGTCCTGGGTCCACTCTTGTTCGGCATCTACTTTTCTGAAGTACAAGCAAACACAGGAGGGTTATGGCTGACAAAGTTTGCAGATGACTGCAAACTGGGCGCCATAGTCGAAAACACATCTGACACAGATATCCTCCAGAAGGGCCTCACAGAAACGGATAACTGGTGCCAGAGCCATGGCCTGAAGTTAAACGCCAAAAAATGCATAGTCATACCCTTCGGGAAAAACAAGGTTACCCCTAGCTACCATATGGGTGGCAATCCACTGAGCACAGAAAAAGTCATCAGGGATCTGGGGACCCAGGTTGACAGTAGCCTTTCGTTTGACACTCATGTTGCTAAAGTAGTTAGGAAAACCTTCTATATCGCCCACCTGATCATGAAGGGATTCACATTTAGATCAAGGGAGGTCATCGTCCCCCTGTACTCATCACTCATTAGACCTATGATTGAGTACAATGCCCCGTTCGGAATGTATCTGACCAGACACCTGCTGCAGCTTGAAAGGCCCCAAAAGTTCCTCACCAAAAGGATAAATGGTCTCAAAAATATGTCTTATGCTGCCCGACTGAAAGAACTCCAGCTCTATTCAGTCTCATACCGCTTGCTCAGAGGTGACCTGTGCCTGACATATAAGGCCATGTCAAACCCAGATTTGATGAATATGCTTCACCTCAAAAATCTAGATCCTCAGAACCACAAGGGCGGAGACTTAAACCTTGACACGGTTATAAATAGAACGTGCTGGAGGGACAGATTCATCACCCAGAGACTCCCTATGCTGTGGAACAAAATCCCGGTACATGTGAGACAGAGCACCTCTCTGGCCTTGTTCAAGAGGAATCTTGACCAATGGATGGGAGATTGCAGATATACCCCAGGGATTACTTCAGTGTCACTGCTTGACAGAGGCACAGCAAAATGATAGGCATAGTTTTTATTCAAACTAAAGGAACCTATATATATATATATATATATATATATATATATATATATATATATATAAATCCAAAACTGCCAAGACCGGTGCTCGGTGAAAACGTTTTCAGTTAGCTTTCAAATGTAAATACACAATTGAAACCAGTACAACAAATAATGTAAAAAGTGAAAAAAACACACAGAAGTCCAGGAATAGGTGCTTAGCCAACTTTAATGGCTAACAGATCAAGTCACCTCACCAGCAAACCAGGTTTCGCCTTGGCGTCATCAGTGCATGTGTTAGGGAGTGCCCGCCCCCTCCTTTTATACATACTCATTTAAAGCAACAGTAAATCGAACTTCACACCCACATGGAAGAAAATAATTGAACAGCATTATTTACGTTGTTAAGATACATATCCTACAATGATTATATACATTAGTTTTAACAGACCTAATATATTTCATACTTCCTAATGCAGTTATCACAAAACATGGCATACATTTACCAATAGTCATTCAATCCAGGTTTGAACAGAGCCCCCAAGTTTACTATGCATTGTCTTTCTTTTTTCACCAAACTTTTTTGTTTATGCATCATAGAAAGGTTGTCACCTGTCACTTTATCTATCCCCAAAAATACAAAGTGTGCTGTTGGGTGTACCAACATGTTTTTATATAACGCACTTCTTTGACGGTAACAATTTATGTCACTCATGTGCAGAGCAATACGCTGTTTGAAACTTAAAGATGTTTGCCCTATATAAAAAGAGCCACACTGGCATACTGCCATATAAACCACACATTCTGTTGTACATGTCATCAAATGACAAATGTCATGCACTTTTGATGTATTAACAGAAGTAAATAATTTGGTCTTGGATATGCGTTTACAATAAATGCCATGTCCACAACAGGTACTCCACACTGCCATGAGGTTCATTTGAGTCTCATTCCTACCCATTCCCTTTTTGAAACTTGACAGATGTTCACAGATGTTCATCTATAGTTCTGCCTCTTCTAAATCCAAAACTACAAGGATGTCCTAACACTGTGTCAAAAATGGATCTGACTTTAGTATATGCCAATGTTTTGCAATAATCTGCCTAATCATAAATGTGTTGGACCCATACTTAGTAATAAACCTAATTTGATCTTCCTTAGTACACATTGGTTCTTTTTCCTTTAGTTACTGACTTCTGGTTGGCTTTAAAATTTAATGAAAGATATGAAAAAATAGGCTATACTATGGAGACTAGTTATGCTGATACATATGCTTGTTATGTAAAATAAATAAATAGACATGAAAAAGAGCTACAAGAAAGAAAAACTAAGAAATATCAGAGACCTAAATGAGTTATTTGTCTATGGAACTCTGCAGTAGTTTGAAAGACTGTTAAAGAGTCATTTTAAAAGTGAATTGTCTTCAATTTTTTCTGTATTTTGCATCGGTGGAGACCAGGAACCTTATGTTTGATTTTTGTTTTTTGGCATTGTGAAATTAGACCTTTTAAAGTTTCAGTAAAAAGAATGCTCAGCTTTCTCGTCTCAGTCTTGTGTTGTTCAACCTTGTGGTAATACAGGATTTGGAAGTAGACCCATATACACAGAGACACACTCATTTGCTTTATCAAAATTACATTTCAATAAATTAGAAATAAGTGAGACCACTTTGCCAAAAGTCCAGTATTGCGAAAGCTTATGCTGAACTGCAAAACACAGAAAGAAGAGCTATTTAAAAATTAAAAACACAAAAACACACAATATCTAACATGTTTGCAGGGGGGCACCCCCCCCTCTGCAAGTTGTATGTACCAACTCCGAGATCGCACCACAGTGAAACAAGGGTAAATTTCCCGATCCTTACTGTACTGTGATCTCCATTAAAAAGCTCTGAGCACTGTGAAAATAATTTACCATATCCTGAATATTTCTAAAACTACTGTTGTATCCACCATGCCACAGAAGTGGTACTGTCTATGAGAAGGTACATATACACTGTATACTTGTAGTTCTTGCACTACCAGCATTACGTTAAGTATTTCACTTAAATGAACTTTGGTATAGTAAGTTTTCACAATACTGGACATTCGGTAAAGTGGTCTCGCTTATTTGTAGTTCGGCAAAACGTAATTTTGATAAAGCAAACAAGATCCATGTATGTATATATATATATATATATATATATATATATATATATATATATATATATATATATATATACACACACACACACACACACACACACACACACACACACACACACACACACACACACACACACATACATATGCGCACACACACACACACACACACACACACACACACACACACACACACACACACACACACACATGCGCGCACACACAAACATCAGAGCAAGCCTTTTAAGTTTCAGGTAGTTCTTCATCCTTCATGCCCTTCTGTTGAATATCACCTGTAGTCCAGTGGCACAATCGTCCAGCTAGCAATATTTTTAACTGTTGTCTCTGAGTGAAAACTCTTTGTTGAAAGAAGGCTGTGTGGGTTCACTCCAGTTCAAATTGGATAAATTAAGGTTCTTATATTGTTTGTGTCTTTCGGCTTTTCCTGGTTAGGGGTCACCACAGCGGAACTCCGGTCCGCTAATGATTGGCAGTTGATTTTTACGTACCGGCTTGCCAGGCCTGATGCACAACCTTCAACAAAGGTACGCCCATTCATGCATGTCTCCATGCAGAAGACACTCTAGCTGAGAATCGAACTGGACAGCATGTTACTGTGAGGTGACAACGCTACCGCAGCACCACCACCTTTAGTATAATTTGCAAAAGTTGGACTGCAGAGATGAGCACAACCACTCATGCTGTATTTTACTTTCAGATTATAATATATTAGAGTTACTTTTGATTGCCATATAAATCATTTTGTGCAAAAGGGTTGTGCTTAGCGTGTCTAGTATAAACTGTTAATTAGTTTTTTTCTTCAAACTGTCCCTTGCAGTTAAGAAGCTGAGATGGTTTGTTTAGTTCTGGATTGCAATGATTTCAGTACACTTCTGGTGTGTGTAGAGTTCTATATGACCCCCTCCAGGCAGTCACACCTCTGTTGTTGAAGAATTGCTGGAAGGTATTGGACATCTTCCATGTTTACTGGTGCCCACACATGAGATTGTTTTACTTTGCCTGGGAATCTCAACAGTTCCAATACAGGGTGTTACCCTTTTACCTTTCATCCATTTTCATGGTATTATTTTATTTTATTTTTTTACTACTTATTAACTGGGTAAGTGGATTAGTGCATGGACCTTTTTCAGTCACTAATGCAGAGGTATATATAATACAGATATGGACAATAGTAGTGTAATCAGACAACCAGCATGATTCCAGGTGGTGGAAGGAAACTGAAGCACCTGGTGAAAATGTACACTACCCAAACATAGACATGCAGAGAACATACAACTATGCAGAGAAACTTGATGGAAGTCAGGATTGAAACTCAGACTCCAAGAGCTGTGAGGCAGAGATCTTTCCCCTGAGTCACCATACTATCCAAACAGTAAACAAAGCCTGTCAGCAGGTGGGAGTTCATTCTTTATATCCCCTGTTGAATATCCCAGGGCATTTATTTATTTACACATTGTTGACCAGGTTAGTCTCACTAGGCCAATGGCCTCTTTAAGATCCAGAGTGGTTTTCATACTGATTATGAAAAAACTTTGCAGGGCATTGGGAACTTCTACTACTCTTTTTTGACAAGTGCAGTAGGAGCTTTTACATCTACCTAAGCTAACACCAACCCAGGTAAATGGGGCCTCAGTTTAACATATCATCTGAAGGATGGCACACACAGGAATGCAGTGCCCCCTTGTGCTGATCTGTAGTGTCAGTATTGTAAAATTAATGATTTCAGTGTCTGTCTGTCAACACTTCTGATTGCATTCTGTGAGTCGTCAGGACTTCCTGTGTGGTGAAAGCTGTGCAGATTCACCCAATTTTGCAAATGGATAAATCATTCAAAATGTTTGCCTCAATTATTTGGCCACATAAACCTTACCAGTCAGTCTTAGGTTTTCCTGAATTTCCATGACAGACTCTTAGTAGCCTCTTCTCAGGCATCTCTTACAGAAGAACTTTGATTAGTTCTGCTTTGCCTGCAGAAACTGGGGGCATTCATCATCATGGAGAAGTCATCAGTGAGTTCACTCCAAGCTCTTCCTTTTGACAAGGACATCCAATATTCAGTTTACTGCTCTTCCATTATGTAAACCCCTAAAGATCAGAGTACTTAACTTCTATATCTTTAAGTCAGGTACATGACCTTGTTTGAGTAGTGGGCATTATGGTGTCAACTGTTTTTGCATCTTTTATATGCCTACAAATGAAGCTTCTACAGTGGATGGTTTCATGATATTTGCTTCAATGTTAACACACTCTCTCTCAGACATGTTACTTCTATGGGAATCCTGCAATTACCTTTTACTTTGGTTGCTGTCAGCCATAAAATTGGAGAATGTTTTCCTCTTACACTCTCCCTGTCTGAAGCAAGTCCTGATTCTAAATGTTTTTCTGGAGGTACAGCAAGCCCATGTGTATCTCCTCTTAGTTCAGTGTCACTGACGAACATTAGATAAAAGCTTTGAGTGACATGATTTGCTGTGAGTTTGCTGAAGGCGTACACAAACCGAGGACCACTGACTATTTGAACAGTCAAACAGTAGTTTGTTGCTTAATGAAATAGTGAAAAATAAACTCTTGCCTCTTGTGCAGGAAAGCCAAGTGAGCGTTGAGATGGACCATCAGTGGAAACCTATTTCAGCTGACATTTTACAGTCCAGGCTGTCCAGCACAATGGTAAATTCTCTGAACCATTTTAGTCAGTCCCTATCTGTACCTCAAACTGGAAAGTTCAAGATTGTCATCTGTGTTCAACCTGTAGGGCCAGCTCTTGGAGAATCTCTGCCTCAGGAGAAAATTAATTTCTTCCAAGTTTCTGCTTCCTTTTTCAAGGCAGTAATGAATGAGCAGTGGGTGTGTCATCACAGCAATGGAATGATCTGTGCACTTACACATTTATTTAATTGTTTACTTGTTAACAAGGGGAAATGGATTGGATTATAGAGTCTTTTCAGTCACCACCAAGGCCATTTGCAGAGGACAGTTATAAGAATTCATATGCTGCATGCAAGTCTAAATTTCACTAATGAAAATATATGCATTTTCGCCATTAATTCCCATTTTGTAAAGTGTTTCCATGTAATCTTTAATGTGTATATATATATGTGTGTGTGTGTGTGTGTGTGTGTGTGTGTGTGTGTGTGTGTGTGTGTGTGTGTGTGTGTGTGTGTAAATATATATATATATATATATATATATATATATATTTTTTTTTTCTGTGACTGTACACATTGATGAGAGTGCTACGACTTTCAAGTGTCCATACAGATAGCTAGAGGGAGAATTCCATGCTCCCTATTATAAATCTGAAACTTTTAAGTGTGAGGCCTGGAATTATGAAAAATAACTATGAAAATATAGGAGAACAATAAATGCTGATTATCAATGTTCTCCTTTAAAGCTATTTTTTGCAGGGGGGAAAGTCATCCTCCCTTAAACTTATATTTACCTCAATGAAAAGAGAATACTTTTAGATTCTTGGACTCTGTATCTGTAAGTTTGCATTTTCACTCATTCAGTGTCACTATTCCAGAACTAATAATCCTTAGAACATTAAACTGTTACTTCAAGTAATTGCTTATACAACAGTTTTCATGGATTTTAGTTATTTGGCAATGATTTGCCATGTGATGATAGTATTATGGACCCAAGGGGAGGGGGTTTGGTTGATAGAACTATAAACACGTTTGAATTTATGGTGTAAATACCAGTCATAATAGATTGACTGAATTGGTTTAGGGGTCTTGAAATGATTGGGCTAGCCAGTTTTAGGAACTTTTAGTGTAGAGTACACACCTACAGTTTGTTTTATCCAAGTGGTTTTGAACGTTCTTAGTAATATATTTGAATTGAAAGGGAGGGGCTAAATATTGTGATAATATTGTTGGGAAATGGGATTGAATGATCAGTGTTATTGGGGGAAATTGTAAGGATGAAATTTGTTGCATTAATTCATTTAATAATGAACTTGGGATGGTACTTCTAGAGGTGTGAATAGGGAATCATTACCTGCAAGAACTTTTATGGCTTTCTAGAACTGCTTTGGATAGCTTAAAGCATATTTTATGTTTTTTTCTTAAGTATGTGGATTGCTTCTGTTCATTATAATTCCACACAGGCTCTTCTAAGATTAAAGTATGTCTGCTGCTTCTTAGAATTTGTAAGCATTTTCCCCCACTCCTGCTACACTTTAATCTCATTCTTTTGGAAAGGCCTTTATTTTGATAGTCAGCAAGGAGTCCTCTGAGTCTCATTGGGATCACATCTATCCTGTATAATGATAAGTAGACCAGAAAAGCAAAATTCTGATTAGTTTAAATAGAACTATCCAGTTCAACCAGTAGTGTGGTTTCCATATTTTCAGATGCAGACTGACATGAGATAAGTACTGGATCTTGTCTAGGCATCTTGAATGACTGTACTGAACACTGATTGCTTAAGGCATTTAGGAGAATTTGTGTCCTAAGATATTTTTGAAGGATGTGTGTAATTACAATATACAGAATCAAGTGAACCAAATCTTTATTGGTTAATGCAGACAGAGTCTTTATATTCAACACAGACATATGCCATACATGTGAAATTTATCACCTAATTTGCAGCATCAAAAATTATACTTGGCAGCATGGAAGATGATCTTGAGTACTAGTATATCTCTAAGCAATGTTTTTCATTATAATATTAAATGATTCTCTGATGATGGAGGGGTTTGGTCTAGTAAGGGTTGAAAATATCTGATTTAGTTTATTTAGTGCAGGAAATCTGTTTAACTGTGATGTGTTTGTGCCAAGGAATTTAAAGTTGAATGTTTTCCCAGAGCACTGCAAGTGAATGAAGCCCTTAAGGCAAAACACAAAACCAAACATATTAGTCACAGGTGATTCCATCTTGAGACACACAGATGTCCCTCTCACCAGGCTGGATAAGGAAAAGTTTACAGTCAGCTGTCTTTCAGGTGCCAGGATACACCATATCACACAGGCACTCAAGTCTATCAACAACAGGTACTGTTATGACTCTGTCATAATCCATGTTGGTGTGAACGACTTGAGATGTACCTCCCTGGACTATATGAAGAGAGACACGACTGAACTCTTAGACTATGTGTCTCAGACAGCTATGTCCCTAGCCTTAAGCAGCATTTTACCTTCACCCAGGATGATGCCTCAATACAAACAGAAAATTATTGACTTCAATAACTGGCTTAGTTGCTTGTGTTGTTCTAGGCAGATCCTGTATCTGACACCCTGGGATGACGTGATTGACAGACATCAATGTTTTGCCAGAGGTGGTCTTCATCTGTTACCCCTGGGATTTCGGCTACTGGCTAAGGCTCTTGCCACCCCCATAGTGCCTTTTTTAGGCAGTGTCTCAAGGATATAATTCCAGACATAAAAATTCCATCTAAAAGCAACCTCAAGGTTATGCTGCTAAACGCTGGGAGTCCTAACACAAAACCGCACTTACTGAAAGCAGTCTTCACCTTGGAAGACAAAGACATTTGTGCAGTCTCAGAGACCTGGTTTAAGGCTGTGGAGAGCAGCCCAGCCATACTGGGTTACACTTCCTTTCACACATTCAGACCACAAACTGAAGGTATGAAAACTAAAGGAGGTGATGTATCGATATTCATTAAAGATAAATACACCTCCAGATTGGTTAAACTGTATGATTCCCTGGAGATACTTCAGGTGAAATTAACTGTTGGCAGGACATGTATTCAAGTAATTGCCAGCTATAGGCCCCCCCTTCATGAATCAGGACACCCACTCTGACTATTTGGATCTACTTTAGTCTATCAAGATACCTCTGAACGCCATGGTTTTGTATGACTTTAACTACCTATCCATTGACTGGGTAAATTACTCGTGCTCAAACTCACTTGCCCAAAGGTTCCTCGACTTTGTTAACTCCAATGCCCTGGACTAGCTGGTTGATACCCCCACAAGGGATGCTGACATCCTGGATCTGGTGTTTACCAATATGGGAGACCACTGTAGCACCCCCGCTGTGAGGTCTTCCCTGGTGATATCTGACAACAAATCAGTCTCATTCAAGCTAACTATCACACGAGACCCTTCCTAGCAGCAACTAAACTAAAAAACTTCTCCAAATCAGATTATAACCTCTTACAGGATGGTATAAATAGCATCTCTGCACCTCCTCCCTCAGATGGAACTGGCAACTATGCCGAGTTCTACACCAGTGCTTTATACAAACACCTGTATAACTGCATTGACTTGTCCATACCTGATAAAACGAAAACAAGCTTCTCAAGGAAGAGCAAACCTGCCTGGTAGAAAACTGCCATTAACAGACTTTACAATAAGACAAAGAAATTGCTGTCTAAGAGTAAGAAGGAGCAAGTCCTAAACTGGAAACACTCCTTCCTCAGCTTAAACAAGCAAATAAGACTTCTTGTGAACTCTTCCAAAGCAAACAACGAATCCAAATTAGCATCCTCAACAAAGGACAACCATAAGGTGTTCTTTAGTTACATATGTAACCTAAAAGGAAAGGCTCAGATTTGTGCTGAACTGGTAGTTGATAATACTACATATACTGAGACTGTGGACAGAGCTAACCTGTTGGCTGACAGGTTCTGTGAAAACTTCACTCTCCTGTCCCCGCCACATCTACCCCATGACATCACTACTACCTGTCCCCTACTTTGTGTCTCTAAATACCAGGTCATAAATGCCCTCTCTAAGGCCAAAAACACAGTATCTATGGGACCTGATAACATTTCAGGCTGCATCCTTCATAGACTCCAACAAGAATTAACACCATTGGGTACTCTTTTCAGTCATACCCCAAGCACTGGCTTCATCCCAGCAGAATGAAAATCAGCCACTGTTATCCTCTTGCACAAAGATGGTGCTTCCACTGAAGGCAGGAACTATAGACCTATTAGCCTGTCTAGCCTTATCTGCAAGGCCATGGGGCAAATCGTCATGGACCTTATCAATAAAGATATAGGTAATCTCCAAAGGCTTAACCCTACTCAAGTTTGGATTTGTCAATGAGAGATCATACCTGTTAAACCTGGTGGACTTCTTCGAGACAGTCACCAAGGCCCTGTATGAGGGGAACTCTGTGCATACAGCCGACCTAGACTTAGCCAAGGCATTTGGCACTATACCCCACTTAGGCATCATTTACAGACTCACCCAGCTAGGTATCAATCCTTATATCATTAGATGGGTTGCTAACTGGCTCACTGATAGAACATATATAGTCAAAATAAGGAAATCCACCTCCAATAGCAGACCAGTAACCAGTGGTGTTCCACAGAGATCAGTCCTGGAACCTCTACTGTTTAGAATCTTTTTCTCCAAAGTGCAAGCAAAAACTAAAGGTCTGTGGCTGATAAAGTTTGCTGATGACTGCAAACTGGGAGCGATTCTAGAATCTCCAAATGATGTCAACATCTTAAAAGAGGGTCTTACACAAACAAATGACTAGTGCCAAAGTCATGGTCTTAAACTCACTGCAAAAAAATGTATTATCATCCCTTTCGGTAAGAGCGATGTTCCTGATAACTACCACATCAATAGCAACACCTTAAGTATGAACTCAGTGGTAAGAGACCTGGGCACACAGGTTGACAGCAACCTTACCTTTGACCACCATGTCTCCACAGTGGTAAGAAGGGCATTCTATATTGTTCATCTCATAAGTAAGGGCATTGCCTCCAGAAAAAAGAAGTTATAACCTCCCTGTACTCTTTCCTCATCCGGCCAATAATAGTCATATGGTCAGTGGAAATTGTTTCTACTGATGGGGAGGTCAGGTTTCTTCTTTCAACCTGAATTCTGTAGTCTCAGTAATATCTGGTTGGTATTATAGCTACATGGCTTCCAAGCCAGTCCAATTTGTACTGTCACTGTTAAGACTGACCAGTGTAATATATAACCCTTTTAATTGTGTTGAGGAGGTATTTACATTGTGCAATGTGATATATATATATATATATATATATATATATATATATATATATATATATATATATATATATATTTATATAGAACCTGGATTAAGGTTAATGTCATCTGCATGGAATAATTTTATAGTTGCTAGATATATTTGTAAAGGAAGTTTCCGAATTTAGTGACTGGATATTAACATTGGTTTTATGTTTTTATGGGCAACTTACATTAAGTGGGTGATGACAGAGGTCAGACTTTTAGTCTAGGTATACTACCATGAAGGAATCGTCATTTGTAGGATGACTGTGACAATATTTGAAAGATGCACACAGTAGGGAGAAGAATGTAACTAATGTTATGGTGACTGTTTCAACAGAAATTAAAAAGCCTGATAGTGTGTGGTATGAGACACCATTAATGATGAATAGTTTGGGAATGCTTAGATATTTATTATGTAGATGTTCTATTGATAAGTATGGCATTATAGAGGTGTTTCTAGATGCAAGACTTTAAGAATAGTAGACTCTATTAAATTGATGAATTGCTCTGTGGAAATGTTAAACATTAGGGTATTGTGATTAACTTAGGTGACATGATCACAATTTGTAAAGCTGTCACAGAGGGATGTTACGACACATAGCTCTAATGTATGTGATTAGGATAACTCTCTGCTAAATATTACCTAATTATAAGCTTGTATTATTGGCTTGGTGAGTTTGATGTGTGGTAGTGGAAGGGCCTTTATGGTTATAGAATTTTGATCACATGGGGTACAGAAAAGACAGGCTCAATGCTATACATTAGCACAAAACAATAATTTGGTGTACATACATATCTGAGAGAACAGCTGAGCTTCTCTAGCTTAACAGCTTGTACTTTGCTCCCAGACAAAATATATAGCACTATAGTTGACAGATCCCTGGAGAAAGTTCCACAAAGACTCAGAAACTAAAATGATCAACATCAAATGGAATTAATTTAATTATTGTATAAAAATTGAGCTAAAAATTTAAATATAAATAATTAAAATTTATTATTTATATTAATCCTCTTAAAATTAATTAACTTAACATCCCAAATCAAAAGTTTTTTAGGGATAGATTTATAATTAAATTAATTATATGAATTTATTATGATTAAAATAATGAATAATAAATAAAAAAAAATGTATTTATTAATATAAAATAACATAAAAATAAAGTAAAATAAAATAAATAAACTAATGGCTTCCTTTATTTAAATACATAAACTTAAGTTTAAATATTTACATATTAATCCTTGATTTTATTTTGATCTAAAGCTTTTAATTTTAAAATTGGTACTATAGAACTTCTCTCATTTAAGCCTGGCCAAGAATCAGCTTGTAATTTTATTTGCCATAACAATTCTTTTTCTTCTAAAATTAAATTCCACGGAGTTTTATCTTTAATTTCTACCTGGTCCAAAGCCATATAAAAAAAAATATGGTTATCATATTCACTAATATGCTTTGCTAACGCGTTATTCATCTTCATTTTCTTTATTGCATACTCATGTTCATAAATTCTTTGTGACAATGCTCTTTCTGTTTTACCTATATAAAAGGAGATACAGGAATCACATAAAGCTAGATATACAACTCCTTTTGATTTACAATTAAATTTCTTTTTTATATAATACTTCTTATTCCTTATGAAGAAATTTTCACCTCCTTGAATTTTATGGCACCATTTACATGCGCCACACTTATAAGTTCCAGTTTTATTCATTTCTTAGTTTTAGCTCAATTTTTATACAATAATTAAATTCATTCCATTTGATGTTGTTAGTTATCACATTCATTTAAAGTTAAATTAGTTAATTTTAATAGTTAAATATTATTATGTTCATGAGATAAATAATTATATATATATTTAATGTAATTTATGGCTTTTGTAGCTCATATATTTCAAACACCCATTTGCTGGCAACTGAGCATGCTCAATCTCTTTTTAGTTTTTGGGCGCGCTTTTTTTGAATTAGAAGAAGGTTATATAAGGAAGTGATGTCACTGAATATAATTGTCTGAGGAAGTTTAAGACTTTTAAACGAAAGCGCTTACATATTTATTTGTTTTGTGTAGTTTGTTAAATTATTTTAACTATAAGTGTGTGTGTCTACGATTCATTCAATAAATACATTTTTTCTCCGGTTGGTGGCCTTTCGTTTATCTAGTTCGTTGGTTTGCTGAGATTTGTGGAATATGTCGAATTATTTATTTTGCCCAGTAGTATTCAGTTTTCAACATGGCACCAAATGTGTATAGAAGTAAGAGCCTTTAAAGCTACAAGAGACAGTCTGACATGCAGCTTTAAACAGCACTCATCTACTTTGATAATAAAGGATAATAAACAAGATTAAATGTTTTACAAAACTTTCTTCATATTTAGATTTGAAGTACAATATTTAGAAATTAAAATAAGACTATCACACATTTTTGTTCCTAGGGAATTTAAACTAAGATATTAAGATCCCATTTTGATTTTTGTTCGGATTTGATTTCTATTGACCCCCAAAGGGGAGATCTCTCTGGCTTGGATTTGGTCCTCGTTGTGAGTTGTTTTGCTTGTTCTTCGACGGGTCCCCCCAACATGTTGCTTTACATAGAGTGACCACTTGGTGGTAATTTAGAGACTGTGCTGTCTGGCTTTACTTATGTGTGTGCCTGTGGAAAGAGACATGTACTATGAGAAAAGTTATGTATGTAAAGGTTACTAAAATAGAAATGGGAGAGGATAGAGGGAAGTGGATATAGTGGAGGTGGAGCAGGGGAGGCCAAACTAGGAAAAAGATAGATGAACATATTGTTATGATAAGTAGATGTTTTTGTCTTTGCCAAATTAAATTGATTGTGAAAGCAGAAGGGGAGGAATTACTGATAGGTATAGTACCATTTCAGGAAACATTCAAGGTTCAGAAAATTGTTTTGATCAGTGTGTTGTTTAGTGAATTTTTTTCAATCTCCTAGCATAGATCCAGTGTGAGGACCCTTAAGGCCTGTTTAATTTTCCCCTTGACATGTGATAATGCACAACAGTAATGGATGGGTCAGTGGGATGTGCCTACTAAAGTAGAATCCATAAACATACAAGTATTGCAAGGCACCAGATATTTATTTACCAAGGTAGAGCGGTGATCCATTGAGGACTGATTTCATTCTCTGTCTAGGATTAAAGATAATGAAACAGTAGCATAACGATACAAAACATTATACTTAACAGGCAATATAAAATACAAAGCATTACAGTTAACATTCACAGAAGGAAGTACATTCAAAGAGAGTAGAAGTAGACAATACGTACATGTTATACGGTCTGCAGAATTGTAAAGACAATGTTTATTAGATAAGATGCATGCAAGTTTAAGGGCATAGATATATGGCATATGTTCCTCTGTGCTGTTCTGATTGTAAAGAGAGACTAAGTGAGAGATAGTTGGGGTGATGGGTTGTTAATGTGGGAGATAGCTGGAAGAGTGGATGCTTGTAGATGATGGTATAGATGTTGGGAAGATTTGGTGGACTGAGGACCGAGGGAGGAGCAGTAGTCTTATGGTTGGACAACATAGGCTGTGTGTGGGGGTGGAAAGAATATATGTGAAAAGATAGAGAAAGGAGATGGAAGAAGGTGTGGAAGAAAGACTGATGGTGGACAAAATCTGTTGAGTTTATTATGGATGGGTGTTTTGAGCTTGTAGATATTTTGGGGAGTTAAATCAAGTTATACTGGAAAAGCAGTGGCAGTCTTCCCCTCTAGATAGGTGATATTTGAAGTATTTCCTGAACTGGTCAAGACTGGCTGAGACCCTATTGTTGTGGGTATACACTGCCAAAGTTTTGGTCCTAGTACTAAGAAGGTGTGGTAAATGCTTGTCCAAGAGAAAAAGTTGGTGTGGACAGAGTGGGCATGATTGCACTCACCCTCTATAGTGAGCTGTCCTGCAAGGTACATGAAGGAATTTTGGTTTAAAAGTTTAAAAATTATGATGCCAAGTAATATATGTGCTCTTTATAGAACTGTAACCAGTTTGTCATTCTGAGAAAAATCAGTTGTGTTCTTTTGTAGGAGCTAGTTTAATGAAGTGACAAATTTGGTTGGTGGTTGTTTGGAAGTTGGTGAAATTTTTCTTAGAGGAAGTGCTATTAGAGTGGGGACATATTCCAACTGAACTTGCTACATGTCTTTCCTTTTTTTAATTTCTCCAAATCTTTTGTGTTTCTAAAACTATGACAGGAATGGACCCCAAAGAACGATTAAAGTTCATGAAGTTAGTATAAGTTAGTTAGTTCTTTGGTTAAACATCGATAACGATGGATGGTGTATATATTTGTGCTTGGTGCGGATGTGGTTGAGTACTGTACTGTTTGAATGTTTAAGTATGGGGCAGATGAGTTGTCGCTCTCAGAATTTTAATATGTTTCATGACTTATTGAGCGGATTGTTCGTTAGCGATGTTTAACCAAAGAACTTTTTAGAAGAAATCTTTTGAGTTGCTATTACCCTAAATGGATTTTCGTTGCTTGCGTATAGTGTAGATATGCACTATGACAATGGACAGGGCTGTATGCTCATTTATAAATTAGAGCATATTTATAAACCATATATTAACGTAGCAATATGCGTATCCATAGAATAATGTTTATATTTTATATAAGACTGATTGTGTATTTTAAATAGAGTGTATGATTTATTCAGTTGCACTGCTTTTAGGACAAAGATATTTATTTGGTGATGTTGCTTTTAATGCTTTGTAGCATTTACGTAATACGTGAATATGCACTATAGTATTGCAATGGATTCTACTTTCCACACTGATTAGATGCACATGTGAACAGATTAATTCTGTAAGTATATAAACTGCCTTTTATTCATTTTTATTTATATGGTCTGATGAAGCTACTTGTTCGGTGGTGAAAGCACTAACCTCATTAAATATTGCTTATTTTACTCGAGTGCTCAGAGTCTTGTGTATGAAGAAGGAGGCCATGCTTCGATCCACTGTTTGTTGACTTTTTGCTTGGATAGTATTACCATTTCTTTGCAGTGGTGCGTTTATCTGTTGGGTGATTCATTTGACTGTTTTGTTTTAGTTTTTCTCTTTTGAATATGAGGCTGGAACTTCAGTGTCTGAGCTAGTCAGCTGCTTAAGATATATAAATTATGCGCTGGTGTCTAGGGTTTTTTTGACTGAGTAACCAAAAAGCCAAAGAACAAGCCACCAAAACTAGAAAAGTTATGCAGGGAAGAATTATTATGGCAGCTTAGACTTGAGACTTGTACGTTCCTTGGTATAAGAGAAAATGTTTTGATAGTCCCAGTACTTAAGTATAGATGTAATTATCTGTAGTTAAAACTTATTCAGCAGTAAACAGCATGTTGTTTTGGTGTAAATGGGGAGGTTTTAACCGCGTTCATGTCACATTGTCTTCATTTTGCTTGGTTATTTATAAGTCTAAAGATGTATTAAATTCATGCTTTATGTGAAAATAACGGTTTTGATAAAGTCCATTCTTAAGGATGAAAGCACTTAACTGCTTGGTGATTAATGAACATGTGTATCGTTATACTGTTGGAGTTTTTTTGGGAGTTTTTTTTTGTTTGTTTTACGAGTTTGCAATTGATGTCAAGAATGGTAATGCTGTCTGGGTGGCCTTTGTATTTGTGGTGGGAGTTGAACAGCAAGAATTTAGTTTTATTTGGGTTTAGTATCAGTTAACTGGAGTTTAGCTACTTGATGAGGGCAAGCAGGTCTTGATATTCTGTGAGGAGGAAGAGATGTGTGACCTGTATATGACTGTCATCAGCATATAGCAATATTGGGAGGTAGGTAATATCTGTGGAGAGTTTACTTATGTAAAGGGAAAAGATTAGAGGAGAGAGAACTGACTCTTGAGGGACACTTTTGACGAGGTTTGCTTTTGGGATGTAGTTGGATCTTGCTGTGAAACTGAATGTCTGTTGGGAAAGACATTCCTGGAATGTATCTGAGGTGTTGGGACTGCTACCATGATTAAAGAGGGTTGTGTGAAGGAGTGAGGGGTTAATTATATCAATGGCTTTGGTTAGGTCTATTAAGATTCCTCCTGTCGTCCATACTTTTCATCCTCTAAGTACAGGAAATCTGCTGAATGACAGAAATAATGGGGGGGACAAGGGCCCCAAAACAAGGACATATTTTAAAAATTGATCTTAGAATGTTTGCATCAGCAAGCATTTTCTGAAGGGTACTAAGTCTGAAACTCAAACATTTTTCATTATTTAGTGACTTCAGTCCTCAGTGATTTGCCAGAAAACTGCAAGTTTTTTGAGGACCAGACCAAAAATATGAGACAAAAATCTGGACAAGTGAGAGTTATGCTGTTGTCCCTTATTCCTTGACATTAAAATGTAATCAATGAGCATCTAGACTGCTGTCATAGTGCTGCAGTTGGCCTAGACATCACATTGACTGTGGAATAGGACTGCTAGGCTAGAAACGTGGGTCGCTCAATGGTCATAAACTAGTTTCTATAGTATTTATTCTATAGTTGGGAGTATGGCAATGGGTCTAAATTCTGCATTTTTATTTGAATTAGTTGTTTTTGGTATTGTCTTAGCAGTGGAATTTTTCTGAATTTTGAGAAAGATGTTTTGGCTGAAGCAAGGTTGTAGGTGTGTTTTAATGGGTAGAAGATATGTTCAGTACATGCTTTAATGAACTAAGGCTGCAGTTCATTTGAACCTGTGGTGGGTGCAGACTTTTCAACTGTCCCTATTTTGGAGGAATGTTCCTATTTCCAGGCATGATTTACAATGTTTCTATTTTTGGAGGTATGTCCCTATTTTCAGGCTTGATTTACCCCTTCACAAAATTTTCTGAACCCTCCTCTTCACGTGTGATTTTTAAAACTAATACACAGAAAATCACATTACATCACCAACAATCTAGTAGCAACAGTAATGTAAAGAAAGAGGGCACATATTTTACAACTCCCTTTTTCTGAAGCAAAAATAAATGGCTTTTGGTGGAAGAACTTTGTCATAAATTTCATTGAAGTCTACAGATTTTATACTATCTTTGATACTGTACTTGTATATTTCCATCATTTTTATCACTCTCTGTTTTTTAAATGTGTTTCTGAGTAGTATCCCACATTCCTACTGGAAGCAGCAAGAATTATATGCTATTGGGTATTTAGATTTTATGCAAATTAGATGTCCAGATTTTTTTATATGGATGTTTCTATTTTCCAAGAATCTTTGTTCCTTTTTTCAGCGTTTGCAGATTGAGAGACATGAGAGGTTATCACTGGGGATTTTGTTGATATTGTTTCCAGTGTCAGTGTTTAACTAAAATGGTGGAGAGAATTCTTTATTTTTTTAAACAGCTTTATTGAAAACATTATTGTAATGAACAAATATTTTGGAACAGATTGAACAAATTAATTTTTTAAAGTACAATATTTAAAAAGAGAAAATATTAATACAATAACTATAATAATACAAAAAACTATATACAATGCTGCTCACTATATATCAAAAAACAAGATCAGTTAAGTTAATATTTTTGCAGAAGAAAATAAAGATAAGGGAAAAAGAATAAAAAAGAAAGGTCACTGCATTAATCATTTATCCAGTTCATTAACTAACAGTTCATGTATATTTTCCCATTTGTAATATAAATTTGTATTCCTTGTAGATTTAGATTTAATAGTCAACATTTCTAATTTAGATATTTCCAAGATAAGACCTTTAAACTCTTTAGATAAAGGAACGGATGAGGACTTCCAGTTTTTTGTAATTGTTTTCCTGACAATGGACAGTATAGACCAGAGCAAAGAATATTTGCTTTTATTTATACAGTCTGGAAAAGGTGTGTTGAGTAATGCAAGTGATTTTGTAAGTACAAACTTGTCTGTAAAAATTGCCTGTAAAAAATGTTAACTTCTTCCCAAAATTTCTTTAATGATGCACAGTCATAAAATATGTGGTTCCAATCAGCGTTTGTTTCTGTATTACATCTCCAGCAAACAATATCTTGTTTAGTTATCTTACTCATTTTCTGTGGAGTGAGAAAAGATTTATGTAAAAATCTCCATGTGAAGATGCTCCATTTAACAGAAGAAGTGATTTTACTGGCTGACTGAAGGAAATTAATTTTGTCTTTTTCTGAGTGAATAAAACTATTGATTACAGAAAATGAATTCCAATAGTTGTATGACTATACATCTAGATCCTGTTTAATTGCTCTATAAATATATGATATACTATTTTTAACTGGTAAAGTATTATGAGTATATAAAATCAAATATTGAATAAGTCTGGGTATTGAATTCTTAGCATTTGAGGGGATTAGAACTAGTTTATCTAGAATATATTTTCTAAACTCTTGCAAATCTGACCAAAGTAAAGTGTTAAGATTATATTCATCTACAAGAGCATTAATAGATTTGCCTAATTTTTATTTATCGTTTGATGCCAAAATATTAATTGTTTTTGCTTAAATAGTAACATTTTAGAATAGTCTGTTTAGAGAATTATCCCTTGTGTACAGGTAATAGGAAAAATAAGAAACAACCAATTCTGAAAGATTCTAAACCTAAATACATAGTTTTTAAAGGCTTTTAGAATTAAAATTACATAAGTAGATTTAAACATTTGAGTAGACTAATTAGAAAAGTAATCTCTTAAATTCCATGTAAATGAATTATAACTAACTTTGATAGATGGTTATCTTTATTTTTGATGTTTTGAGATAAATGTAATATAATTTCTTTCCACTTTGCTAAATAATCTCCATCTATAAGATAAACAATTGTTTTAATTACTGATGAAATTGAATACATTTCTAGATTTGGTAAAGATATACCTCCATTTTCCCAACTATACATATGATAGGACAATGCAATACTAGCCTTTATCGGATGCCACAAAAAGTTTTTAATCAGTGTGTTAACTTTTTTAATAAAAGAGCTTGTAAAGGGAATAGAAATAGATTGTATTATGTGTAAGATTTTTGGAAGCAAGATCATCTTTATAATGGAAAGTTTTTCACCCATTGTAAATAGAATTTTGTTCCATTTACTTATCAGAGTCTCTATAGTTGATATACTTTTACTATAATTTAGGTGTAACATGTCTTTAATATTAGTTGTTATAATTATACCTAAATATGTTATTTGTTGAGATTGAGGTATATATTTTTAAATTAATCTTGTATATTATAACTTTTGGAGCCAATTAGAAGAATTTGAGTTTTATTGTTGTTAAAATTAAGACCAGAACTTTTTTTGAAATATATCCATGTTTTTGAACAATTCTTGTAAGGTGAGTTTAATACCACCAAGAGTGATTAATACATCATCAGCAAACATTTGGAATTTTGATGTTTCATTAAGGTTTAATCTATAACCTTGTATACTATTGTTATCCCTTATTAAGTTTGCCCAAGGTTCCATAATTAACGCGAATAAAAGAGGAGATAAAGGACAACCTTGCCTGGTTCCTTTTACAATGGGTATGTTCTGGGATACATTTGTACCTATTTTTATGTAGGCTTGACTTTCATTATATAATTGAGTAATAAGGTTAATAAAGCTATTAGAAAAGTTTAACTCCTTCAGTAAGATAAAAAGATATTCCCAAGTAACTGAGTTGAAAGCACGGTTAATATCTAAACTAACAAGAGTTAAATTATTCTTTAAGATTTTTACTGATTCAATTAAAGTTATTGTTCTGTTGATGTTATCATAGGAAGTTCTATTAATTATAAGACCTGTTTGATCCATGTCTAACAAGAATGGTAAAAATGTTTGAGTTTATCAGCATGAATAGACATGAACATTTTATAGTCTGTATTTAACAATGAAATTGGCCTATATGAAGCACATTTTGTAGGATTTTTATCAGGCTTTAGTATGGGTGAAATAAATGCATACTTCCAAGAAGGGGGTATCATGTTATTATTTTGAGCTATATTGAAGACTGTGTGTAACAAAGTTAATGCTTTGGCAGACAAAACTTTGTAGATTTCAGAAATGATACTGTCATTACCAGGAGCTTTATTTTGCTTAAGTTTAGTGATTTGATCTTTTATGTCTTTAAAATATATTTGCTTATCTATTAATTTTATTTGTGTTTCTGATAGTTTGTTCTTTATATTATTATTTATAAAAGATTGAATATTTTTTGTACTATTAATCATGCCATTGGGTTGATTTAATATATTTTGTAAGTCAGATACCTTTTGTTGGAGAATAGACTTCCTTAATTTGATTAAATTTATTTAATCTTTTAGTTTGTTAGCTAATATATTCATAGAGCTAGGATTTATAGAAAATGTTAGAAGTTTATATTTTTCAATATTAATCATGACTTTATGATTTAAAATGTCCATATACTTATTGTTTAAAGTATTTATTTCATTTATTCTATCTTTCGTGTCTGGGTTTCTTGAAACATCAAGTCTTAAAGTATCTAACTTTGTTTGTATATCTTGAAGGTCTTTATCCCATGAAATTCTTTTCTTTTTATACCAATTAATAATTTTACCATATAAGTAAGCTTTTAGAGCATCCCAGATGTATGCTTCAGAGGTTCCCTGTGTGTTAAGTTCAATAACATTTTGTACTTCTGTAGTAAAACAATCTATGAAGTCTTTTAGTGTAGTTATGTATGCTGGTATCGTTTTAATTTGAACATTAATTGTGGAGCTTAATATAAAATCAAATGTTATGGAATTATGGTCTGAAAGGGGACATGAAATCACTTTTGAGTTTAATAAGAAATCAGCTAAGTTATTAGAGATTAATACCCTATCTATTCTTGAATATGAATTATGTCTATGTGAGTAGAATGTATAGAACAGTGACTTAGCATCTGTAAAATTATTAATATCCTTCATTATGTATGAATCTGAGAATTCATTCAATAATTTGGCTATTGCTGGAACTTTCCTTTTGTCATTAGTACTGGAGTCATTTATATCAGAAATACAGTTAAAATCTCCAGCAAGAATAATATTACCCTTAGATAACTGGACTATATGCTCTATATGTTGTTTTACTGTTGTAAGTCCAATGCCAGGAATCCAGTATATATTTATTAAAGTCAATTTTTTTTTATTAAATTCTATAACAACTGAAGATAACATCCCTTTGTTATCTTTGTATGTGCCAATTATTTTAGGCATAGGTAATGTATTTTTCCATAGTATGGCTACCCCTCTCTTTTTTGTGTATGTTCAGAGCTAATCAAAAGTTTGTAAGATTTGGATTCCAATTTTGTAATATCTTCAGTTAGTAGATGAGTTTCTTGGAGAAATATTAATTGAGAATTATGTAGTTTAATATATTTATTCAAAGATCTTCTCTTGTTAGGAATATTTAATCCATTAATGTTTAATGATGTACACTTTAAAGATGTCATAAGATGTTAATGTTTCTGAATATCAGTTGTTGATTAATTTTCACTTTTTTTCCATATTTTATAACTCAATAGAAATTGACTATTAGAAATACAATTATAATGTACATATGAAACACATAAAACTTTTATCCAATGAAATATGTTTATATCAAATTCAGTTTTGTAAGACATGGTGAACATCATATTAACTATTAACAGAAATGTATAACATTTACTATAACATAGACACTCTCTAAAACCCCCTGGAGTTAAAAACTCTTAATTTGAGTGACATCTGTCACCCAAATTGACCATCTAACTAGTAACAACACTCATCTCATCCCTGCCTAAATATATCTGTTGTTGCATATTTTAACATTATTAAGCAGTATATGTGACTAAAAATAGAACAATTATGAAATAAAATACTTCCATTACAATTGTATGTACTCATTCAAGAAACAGATTCAAATATATCAAATGTAACTGTTTCATTTTAACTTTTTGATGTTATATTTTTTAAATCACTTTGTCATCATATATTATATATATATATATATATATATATATATATATATATATATATATAAAGATGTGTTGTGAAATTTCCTTTTTTATGTAATTCAGATCGAGTTTAAAACATCATAAAGACCAACCACATGTTTTACAAATAATATAAAAAAATTAAGGCTGCCACCAAAGAATAACTGCAAAGTCAATGGACTTGTCACTGTATCTGTTCTCCATAAACCTTCTTCCAACCTTAACTTCCTAACTTCCTCCCACCTACACACTATCTCATATCCCACTCACTCCTATTACCACATTACTTAAACACTGTTCTGAATGTTGTAAGCTCTTCATTCTTTGCTGATGTGAATATAATTGTAGCCTTATGCCTACTGCCAATTTTTCAATTTTTGAGATGTTAATTTTCACTGTTCTATCTTTTACTCATTATTGTATTGATTACGTTTTTTATTTTGCTGTGCACTGTATACTGTAAATGACAATTTGTATAACTTGGTGGAGCTTTTCTCCCCGTGCCTCTGCTGAAAAGGGGCTACTCAGCTCAGTCGGACAAACCTTGTCAACAAATGTAAAATAAATAAATAAAATCACAGAGGATTACAATCAGCCAATAATTCCACATCTTAGAATTCCATACTTTTGAAATTCATGTACCTAGTATTTGGAAAACCTTGCACATACTACCATTACATAAAGGCGGTAACTCCACAGAATTCAAAACTTACCACTTTATTGCCATCCTATCTCCCTTAGTGAAAATAGAAAACCAAAAAAAGAAACCAAACTTATAAAACAGAAGAGATGAAACTCCAACAAATCACGCCAGTCACTGAAAGGTATATTGAATCTGTTAGCGCTTTCATGCATAAACAATCAATGCACTTCTTCGCTTTTGTTGGAGTTTCATCTCTTCTGATCCCTTAGTGAAAATATTAGACAAAGTAGTGCAAACCCAACTAATAGGGTGGCTACGATGGTGCAATGGTTAGCGTTGTCACCTCACAGCAAGAGGTTCTCCGGTTCAATCCTCGGCTGGGGTGCCTTCTGTGCGGAGTCTGCATGTCCTCCCTGTGGTCGCTTGGGTTTCCTCTGGGTGCCCTGGTTTCCTCCCACAACTCAAAGAATTGCTGTAGCTGGATTGGACACTCTCTAAATTTGCCCTAGGTGTGTGTGTGTGTGTGTGTGTGTGTGTGTGTGTGTGTGTGTGTGTGTGTGTGTGTGTGTGTGTGTGTGTTTTGTATGTGTGCCTTCTGTGGAAGGTTGGGTGCTGGGCTGGCTACTCAACACTGTAAAACTCCACTGCAGACAGGCGATCCACTGTGGTGACCCCTAACCGGGAGAAGCCGAAAGAAGAAGATGATAATGGTCCATAAGCAAACTATACCCAGAAGAACATTTGTTCCTTACTACAATCAAAAATCTAAGTGTGTAGTCAATGTTGCGAAGGTAATTTAATTACCTAAAAATTCTACACACCTATAGTCCACCTTCCCCTGTCTCTTTATTCATTGTGCCAATAACTAATAACACTACTTCCCCATCTCCATGTATATGAAAACAAGAGCATAAAAATACTGTATTATAATTTCTCACTATAAGAAGAAATAACGCTAAATTCCTCTGTATTTTCTAAGAAGGAATGCAGCATAAGTTTATGACGGTCAATGACTGGGAAGTGATCATAGGTGGAAAGACAACTATTCCAGCAAATTAATTTATATATATTTCTGTTTTTTTTTTCCCTTTCCTTCCTTTAAAACTTTTCCTGATCTGAAACAGCCTCCATCTCCCTCAGAATATAGCAAAACATTAATTAATATACAGGACATGAAATAATTTAAAGAAAACTATGTTGCTGCTACCTGTAATGGCAAATATCTGCATCTCAAATTACACTGTATGCAATTAATTACTTTTATACAGATTATGTTATGTTTCATTCATTATTTGTTAACCTCCTATCTGCACTAGAATTATTCCCATATCTGTTTTCTAAGCTTTGTAGAAGAATATTAAATTCTGCATAGGTCTCATGTAAAGATTTTATAATATTTTAATGATGTTGCTATATATGCTATATGTTTGTTATACCAATCAGAGAAAGCTTTACTTAAATATAGAAGGACTATGAATACAAGTATAAAAACATAAGGGTTTAAATCTATCAAAATGATCTGTTTATAAGCACTCGCAAATGCTTTATCATAACAGTCATGTTATACAGGTCACTTAACTGCAATTCTTTCATTTGACCTGTAGATGGCATTAGAGACAGTCCATTCAAGCTATTATCTAGCATTGCGAAGTTTCTCAGAGTTCACTCTGTAAACGTCTCCATGGAAATGGCACTTTTTTCTGCTTTCATTTGTGGCAGCCGCAGTGTGATCGCATATCAGGGTTGTTTAACAAGTCAGATGCACGAGATTCAGGATGGAAAACATTTTCAGCTTTTCCCTAGGAAAGATGTTGGTTACCTCACAGCAAGACCAGGACACACAAAAACGAACAGAAAAAAGGCAAAAGAGAGGGAGCGAGCTGATATTTAACACAGCAAACTCAATAAACTCCATCTCCCAAACCCAACAAACCACTAAACCTCCACAAATACATCAAGCTACACCAAACCCTCCATTTCTCCACAGCCAACAGCAAAAAATCAAATCAAAGCCCCTCCACAATGCAATAACCAGGGAATCCCAATACAGTTGCTAAACAAGAGCCATCTGTGCAGCATTACACCCACATAGTCGCATTTTTTAAAGAAATATCTGATGACTAAATCAAGACATATCAGGTCACCAAAAGAAATAAAAACAAAAACATTTCTCATATCTATCACCACAAGTACCATTATATTCCAGCACCAGAACAACAGATGGGAAACACAATCAGCAAAGCAACATTATGGCAACAATATCAATGAAGAATCTCTCTTCACAGAGAGTCAGGGTAACAAAACAGCAAGCAATAAAAAAATAAAGAAAACAGTTTCCACTGCATCAAAGACCCTCGTTTCATCATCTTTTAAGTCTCCGTATTTACCATAGTTCCCAAGATACCATAGAATTCACTCCCCAAACATACAGAGCATTTATAATAACAGTCAGCTAATAGCATTAAAAATAATGAAATAAATAGCTTTTACATGCTATAGTAATTGAGCCACATTAAATAAAGTAAACTAGACTTATTAATAACAAAACTTAAAAATTCCATTAAAACAACTATGTACCATAAAAAAAGAAATTTAAACAATAAAGACTCACCTGTTGAACCATTTCCATTTCCCCAACTTCTGGGTTAAGTATTACGACTTAGGTAAATGAAAGCCATTGTAAAATAGTTTAACTAATCACTTATTCTTGAGCTTTTTTTTATGTTCAGAGATCTTCCAGGAACTGTTATCAGCATTTCTTTTAAGGATGGCATTTGCCCAGTCCATATCCTCTATTTTATCAAGCAGTTTTCTTGTTTTGACAAAAGTAATGGCAGATTCTATGTCATCAAATATTTTTGGACCATCTTGGAGAAATATTTTTAATCGGGCTGGAAATAATAGGTGTGTTTTTATTTGGGCTTTTTTTAGTTCTTTTAACATTGGCAGAAACAGCTTTCGTTTGGCTATTACAGAAGATGAGTAATCATTATCAAAGCGTATGACATTTTCTTTATATTTAATAAGAGATTTAGCCCACACAGTCTTTAACACTATCTCCTTGTTGTTTGATGATAGAAACTTCACAATAACAGATTTAGTAGAATTGGATTTACCTTTTTTGAAGAAACCAAGGACCTGTGGGCTCTCTCTATCCCATATGAGAGAGCTTCAGGAAGCTGAAGTACCTTGGGAAGCCAAGAAGTTAAGAATGTTTCCATATTACCTTCTTCGACATTATCAGGCAAACCAAAATCTCTAATATTATTTCTTCTTGATCTATTCTCTAGATCATCAATTTTTGTTTGTAAAAGAGTATTTTGTTTTAAGAGAAAGTCTATATTATGCTCATCTTCTTGAATTCTAGTGCCCATATTATTCAGTGAAGTCTCTATTCCTGTAATCTGTCTCTTTTTTATTGCCTGAAGTCTTCATGTAACATTTCCATTTGTTGGAAACATTTTTCTTTGAAATTATCCAGTTTTACATCCATTCTATCGATTTTTGTTGTCAGTTCTTGAATATTAGAAAATAGTGACTGAAGTTCCTTCTTAATAGCTGTTTCTTGAAGTGTAGATTTGGAGTAGCTCATTCTGCAGTCTGGAGTCAAAATATTTTCTCTAGTACTTTTTGACAGGAAAAAAATAAAAAAAAGGAAAAATGTTTATATATTATCCTAAAAGATGATTAGTAGATTGCAAATATGTAAGAAAAAGCAAAATTAGGATAGATAAATTCAAAAAGTCCTGTCACAAATATTCTGTAAAGGCAGAGCAGAGAGAAAGTGTCATTACACAGTGCTCATCTTGGCCATGCCCCCGGTGGACAGAATTATTGAGAGTGGAGTCAGGGGGTGCATGTGCAGAAAATGATGGCAAAGGAGGAAGGTGGGTGAATTTGGAAAGGAAGTTATCTGGGGTAAAAAGAACTGCTGGCTATGGAGTGTCTGTTATTTATGAGGGTTTTTTTATTACCTCTACCTATTATTTGATTGACTTGGGCCCAGAATTTTTGGTTGATAAGGGAGGTTTGGGTATGTTGCAGGTAGATTGTCCTGTGTCTACTGCTGTTTTTTTTTTTTTTTGGCAAGGCTATGTAACTAGATGAAACAATCCTTTGATTTTGCTGTTTTGCTTTGTTTCCATGATTTCCAGGCATCATCTCTAAGTTTCAGTTAAAACATTGTAGCACTGTTCACACTTTATATGAGTAGAATTCCTCTTCAATCAGCTATGGTCATAAGAGGCCTTGGTACTTCAGTGATCATGTGTCCAGCATAGTCCAGAAATCCTTCAATCTGGCCAGGTAATTTCCAAGGCAATATCTCCTAAATCCAACACAGTCATCTTATCACTTTACTCTTCCCTCATCAGACTCTTTATCAAATGCAATGCCCCTTTGGTATCTATAAATTCAAGGATATTGTTCAACTGGAAAGGCCCCAACAAATTATAACCCAAAAAAAAAATAAAATAAAATAAAATAAAGGCCTTAAATCCTTCAAGTATGCCAGCATATTAGCACCACTTTCATTATGCTCAGTAGCCTACTAGATGTGAAACTGTATCTCATTTTTGACCTTTGAAAGATCCAATCTCGTCTGACCTCCTATTTATTCACAAAACCAGTGGTTCTACAAATATCCATACTAGGGACCTAAATTTAGACCAGCAAATGAACAAGACAAACCGGACGTATAAGTTTCTAACTCAACATATTCCTACCAATAGAGTAAATTACCACTACAGGTCAAGCAAAGTACTACTTTGTCTGTATTTAAGGATAGTCATGATGTTTGGGTGGTTAGGCATAAATTAGAGCCTGGGTTGTCATGTGTGGCCCTGGCTGATTGAGAGGTGGACACAATTAAGTACTCATAAAAGGTAAGAACTTTTAAATATGTATTCTCAAGGGTGTATATAGTTAGACCTCTTATGGTCCCTGTGGCTGTTTACTTAGTAGTGTTCTTTTGTTTAAGTTATTTGGCAATCCAATTGTTTTGTTTAGGTTCAAAGAGTCTGGTAGTTAAGGTGAATAGTTTATTTTAAAAAGTGAGTAGTGCGCAAGTTAGAGATTTGGCTACTGTGTCTCAGTCTTGGGTGGCAAGTGCAGTTGACCAGGTCCTTGTAGACAGGATGTTGTGAACTTTAGAGAAGGCTTGGTCTGACCTGGATCTGAGGGTTACTTTCAGAGGTGGGTGGTTTAGTATGGAATTTCTAATTGTAAAGGTTGTTGGGCAGTAGATGTTGAATGAAGATGGGAGTGTTTTTGAGGCGGGAGATTTTGTTAGGAATGCTTATTACCAGGTCTCAAAGTGAATGGTTGTTTAATATGGTGTTAGGTGGAGTGGTTTCTTTTATGATTTTGCTTATGTCAAGGTCTGTGAGCCATTTGAAAAGGTCTTAGTTGCTTATCCTAAGTAGGTTAAGACTGAAATCACCCAGGATAAGTAATGCTTAGACTGTAGGCTAGATTGTGTTACTTTGTTGATGACGTCTTTACTTTTGTCAAGAGGGATGATGGAGGTAGATAGGCTGAGGAGATATGTAAGTCCTGGCATTTTGGTTAAGGGATTTTTATGATTATCCAGTTTGGGCTGTGATCTGAGGTTGGGTTGGCCTCTGTGTATGCTTGAACTTGAACGTGTGATTTATGCATAATCATGGTGGCTACCTCTGGCCTGATCTACAGTTACAGATGTAGTTGGAGCTGGTAATGGAGAGGGAGAGTGTCATCTTTAATCCAGGAATAAGCGATGGCAATGATGTCTGTGGTGTGCTACTGTAGGAAGGTGTTGATTTGTTCTAATTTATTTTTAATGCTGTAAAACCTATATGTTAGTGGAGTGAGTTCTTTAGGTTTGTGGTCCAGAATGTTATGGATAGGTCCTGGGTTCGTGTCAGTGTCTCCTCATATTAGGTGATGGTGTCAAGTTTGAATAGGAATTTTGGTCAGTTGTAAGCACGAGACTTAATGTTTTTGTTACCTGGATAGGGGTTGTGTGAGTTTATTAGCTTTATATTATGAGGGAAGGGGCAGCCATTGCTGGAAGGGATGATGATTTATAGGTTTGTGTCTACTAGTGAGGGGAGTGGATTTTATTTTTGTTTGTGAATTTTTTTTATAGTAGCAAGCCAGTGAGAGTCAGTTGTGCTGTTAGAGTTTGTGTGTATTTTGGCTTTGTTAGTATTGCAATAGTGAAAATGAGAGTGGTAGGGTAACTGCATGCATGCGTGGGTTATACTGATTGCCTGTATTGGTGAGGATGAAATAATTTTTGAGTTTTTGAATAAGGTAAAATATTTTGCAATAATGTTACAAATATTTCTTGAAAAGAAAGTTGTTCCCTTATCAGGTTTCTGTGTTGTAGAGTTGAGTATCACTGATGTGTTGTTAGTTTTTTAGAATTGTTGTATTCTGTAGTATTCTGTGATTTTATATGATACTGTTTTGTTGTAGAGAGAGTGTAAAGAGATAGGGAATTTTGGGGAGGAAGTGAGAGGTGGCAGGTATATAAAAATGCACATACATGGGGTACCTGATGAAATAGGGCAGGAGGAGTGTGAAAGAGGCCACAGCTCTCTTTCTAGTGGGAACCGAACAGTCTGCAATTATTGTCACCTCATCTCCGTAAGTATGAGCAGTGGAAGATGTATAGGCCAATTAGATTACAAGAGGTAAAAAGCAGCACTGTGAAATAAGAAGAATTGAGGAGGAGGATGTAGGCAAGACAGTGGTCAGTGTGTAGAAAATGCTTTCATAGGTTCATAGGTGTATACTACAGTTATGACCACTAAGGCCCTTAAAAGCCTTGCCATGCAACCCAAATTTGACCCACAAATTTGATTTATATTTGATATATAGGGACTGATTTATGACTGCCTCTGTCTGACAGAGACATAGGAGCCAGACCAGGGGTGAATTTCCAGTTACCAATTCATTGGTCCAAGTTGCGCTTAAATATGGATAGGAAGGAACTCTGCTTCACATGGATGGTGAGCCTGTTCCAGAGAATGGAAATTCTCTGAGGAACATATCTGTCTCTCTAATATGTCCTATTTATGTTGCAAGCAAAATTTAGGTCTTTTAATCTAGTAGTTCTGATGCTGTTTATTTTGCAAATGTGCAAAAGATTCATTAAAATGGGGTCCTGGTATGCCTTTTATGCCAAGCAAAGAGCACCTCTCAGAAGTTTGCATAATATCGAGTAAAGAAACTGAGCCTTGAGGCGATTAATGTAGGACACTGTGTTTTCTCCCTGTATTCTTTTTGTAAGGAACCTTTGTGAATGTTGCAGTTGCTGCATGTGTATGGTCAGATACATACCAAAGGGGGCATTATATTCTATGATGGGCCTGATGAGGGCAGAGTACAGTGGTATGATGACCTCTCTGAATCTAGATGCTATGCCCTTGCTTATAAGTTAAGCAACATAGAAGGATGTTCTCACTACCTTGGACACATGTTGGTCGAAGGCTAAGTTATGTCTACTTGAGATTCCAGATCCCTGACTACAGAAATAACTTTTAAGGGTGTTTTACTGATGACATAGTTACCCTGGGTTGCAGACTTCCCAAAAAGTACATAATGCTTATTTTGGTTCTGAGTTTTAAGCCATGGCTTTGGCATCAAGCGGTTGCCTGTATTAGACTTTCCTAAAGGGTGTTCTCATCTTGGGGGTTTCAATGACTGTTCCTAGTCTGCAATCATCTGCAAACCTAGTTAACCAGAGGCCTTTGATATTGGCTTTTACATCCAATAAGGAGATGTTAAGGAGGAATGTGCCTATCAAAGACCCCTGGGGGAACTTCAGTGGTGACTGACCTTTTTGTGGAGGTGGCCTCACCAGTTCTAACCTCCTTGGTTCTGTCCATGAGCCAGCTAGCTATCCAGCAAGTTATAAATGAGTTTATACCTAGTTCTTGTAAGTTTTTTGACAATGCCCAAGTTGGGTGTTGTATCAATTACCTTAGTCAGATCTAGGTAGGCGGTATGCGAGTTTTCCCCTCATCCATTGCCTTAGTGACCTTTTCAAAGAAGTCCACCAGATTCAGTATGCATGACCTTCCTTTGATGAAGTCAAACTGGGATGGATCCAGTGTCTGGAGGTCTCCTGTGTCATTGTTGATAATTTCCTTGATAATTCTTTCATTGGCTTTGCAAATAATACTAGTTAGATTCATGAGTCTGTAGTTTCCAGGATCTGTTGAAGGTCTTCCCTTCTGACGAGGGATAACTAGTGCAGTCCTGCAGTCATTTGGCACAAAGCTGGGTTTAAGACTATAGTTGAATAATGACATCAGGGGTCCTGATAAGTCATATTTTAGACTATTTAGGGGGCATCCTGTGATGTTACTGGGGCTCATTGAGGTCACGTTCTTGACTTCAACCAGTACATGCACCCTAGTTATAGTTAGAGGGGTTATATTTGAGGTTATTACTGAAGAGATGGTTGGGGATGAAAGGGAGGTAAAGGTGGAAATGAATGTTCCCACTAACAGGTTCTCTATATTGCCAGGCATGGTGAATATGACACCATTGACACACAGTCCCTTGAGGTTTCTGACATAGCCCTAGAAGGCCTTATTGTCATCTTTCACCTGGGAGGATATCTTAACCTCAAAATTGGCTTTGCTTGACCTAATTATCCCTTTTAGTTGCCTGTTTACTTTGATGAGATAGTATTTATCTTTATGGGAATTACCCTTCCTGGTTTTTGCCATAATGTTTTTCCTTATGATGTAAATCCTGTTTAATTTGGGATGCCACCAGGGTGGTTTGTTTCTGAGACTAGTTCTGGGCTTACTTCTGGTAGGTACAGCAGCCTCTATGCAGCCATTGACATGATTGCACAGAGTTTTCAAGAGAAATTCAGCATAGGCTGGTGTGTTCTTGGGGACTGGAAGGGCACTGAATTTTGACAAGCCATCATTTAATAACAGGCTATTTGCCTTTGAAGAGTTCCTGACTGTTACTGGTTTTAATGGGATTGTGGAGATGATTTTGATTTTAAAGGAGACGGCCTTATGGTCGCACCTTATCAGAGAGGAAGAGACATGCGGGGGGGGGGGTGCAGCATTTTCTAATATTTATAAGTATGAGGTCCAGTATGTTGGAGCCTCTAGTGGTCATATTCACTATTTGGTCGATTGTTTGTATTTTTGAAGTTCAGTAATATCTGTGCCTGTAGATTTGAGGCTGTGTAAGATTCCCGATGTATAGAGGGGTAATTAAAATCCGCCATGAGTAGGGTGTTAAGTTGGATGAGAAGTGTCTCCAGTACATCCAAATATACATAGTGAGCTTCTAGGGATATGAAGATTGCTTGTTATTGATTTATATTGAGACTAGGGTTACCACCTGTCCCATTATCAGTGGGACACTCATGGGTTGAGCTACCTTATCCCCTTGCCTGCTGTGCAAAGCAGTGAGACTTGAATTGTCCCAATTTCTGATCACACTGAATCACCATGGAAAAGCCACAATTATTTACAACTTTTCTGCAGCAATTCAGTTATGTCACCAACCCGGATCAGCAGGCAGAGCTATTCCCTGTTAGGTCTGGGTGTTTTAAATCATGCAGCAATTGGCTGCAATTCAAGAAGGGGGTGGAGATTGTAACAAGACAAAAAAGAAAGCTAGCACCTTAGGAGCGTGAACATTTATTAAGAAAACAAGACCGGTTTCAGCTTATTGCTTTGATCAATACCACTGATGAAAGCAATATGCTGAAACCGGTCTGGTTTTCTCAATAAATCTTCATGCTCCTAAGGTGCTGGCTTTCTTTTTTGTCTTGTTACAGTTTGCCTGGCCTGTGTATCTACCGTACTTGCTAGCCTCCCTCTTTGTGGTGGGGATTGTGGCAGGAAGAGCCCTACAAGGATCACAGCTGTAGAGCGGTTTGTTTTTAGTTCTTCTACAGCCACACGAAAGTAAGACTGAGATTTGTCTTCTTTTTTCCTAACAGCAGAGCCAGCCAGCAAGCAAGCAAGCTAGTCAGCCAGCCAGACAGCCAGTCAGCCACAGAGTCAGCCATCCATTCATCACGCCAGTCAGCCATCAAGCAAGCAAGGTAGCCAGCCAGCAAGCAAGCAAGTTATCCAGTCAGCTACTGAGCCAGCCATCATTCATCCAGCCATCCATCCAGTCATCCATCCATCCATCCATCCATCCATCCATCCATCCATCCATCCAGCTAGCTACTCCAGTAGCCAACCTGCTAGCCACTCCAGCAGCCAGCCAGCAAGCTAGCCACCCCAGCCATTCATCCATCCAGCTAGCCTATCTAGGTAGCCAGCTAGCCACTCCAGCAGCCAACCTGCCAGTCAGCCATCTAGCCACTCAAGCAGCCAGTCAGTTAGCCACTCCAGCAGCTAACCAGTCAGCTAGCCACACCAGCAGCCAGCCAGCCACTCCAGCAGTCAGCAAGCTAGCCATTCCAGCAGCCAACCAGCCAGCCAGCTAGCCACTCCAGCAGCCAGCCAGCTATTGAACCCATAACTGCATCTCTTTCACTACTCCTAATATGATGTCATAGGAGAGGGTGTGGCCAGTACTGTATTGGCCACACCCCAGTGTCCCACTTTGGCCCACTTAAAGGGTGGCAGACCTAATTGAAACACCTCCACCACTAGCTCTTGTCTATGCAGCCACTGGTCTAAAAGTGTGGAAGGCACTGAAACTTTACACTGTAGGGGTACTCTCTGCCACTTTAAACTATGTCTTGGTAACTGTACAGATGTATATATTCTCAGTTGTGAGGAAGGCTTGGAGGGAGAGTTGTTGTTTATTTAGGCTCCTGGCATTGAGCAGTAACACCTTGAGGCTCTGTTGAATTGATTTTCTAAGTCAGTAGGTTTGTCAATTTTGCATTGCCTAAAAAAGACACTACAAGGGTGGACAAAGCCTTAGCCAGTAGTTGAAAGCCTAGAGGGGAAAGGTGCAGAACATCCTTGGCAAAGCAACATGGGCTGTTGATCATGTCCTCCCAAGCAGACAAATATTGGACCCCCTTAAAATGTCGCCACAAAGACATCCAGTTGTTGAACTCAATCATTTTTTGTTCATATTGTGGATTCATCCTTGGTGATGGTAATATGTTGCTCAGTGCCAGGATCATACCAGCCTGAGATACATAGTCTGAAAGCTCCATAATGTCTGTCTTCATATAGTCCAGGGAGGTACATCCTAGGTCATTTACACCTACATGGACTGTGATGGAATCATACTGGTTGAGTGTATAAGTGATTTGGCAGATCTTGGCTCCAGATAAGCAACTGAAAATTATCTTCTCCTTGTTCAGCCTGGTAAGAGGGAGATCACTATATCTTGCAAAGGTGTCCCTGTGATGAGAGTCCTGGGACGTGTGTTTGCTTGCCTTAGGTGCTTAGTGTTTAGGGATCCACTGAGATTGAAAATATGTGTGTTGTCAGGTGTTGTTTTTTCTGAGTGTCTTTGGGCTTGCTGAGGCATAGCTTTGACTGCAGGTTGTCTAGGGGATATTTGCTGTTCAGGAAGATTGCTTTTAAGTACCTCAGCATATGTTAGTCTGTATGTGTGTTGTGTGCTATATGAGGTGGGTGTTGTGTGTGTGCTTTTGACAACCTGATCTGCACTTGTATGCAAGAGTTTAGCCTCCAACGCATTGCATAAGTACACCACTTGCATACTCTGATTCTATAAGGATTAAGTGGTTGTCAGTAAACATGAGACAATTGCTACATTGTCTCAAGATGCCCATATCTACCAAGCTGGCTACACAGAAGTTAGGAAATTGCATATCCATACTGCACAGTATTATGGTGAGATACAAGGGAATGGTATATTAAGGTTAGAAGGCTATTAGGTGTGCTTTGTTTTTGCAAACTAATAAGTGTGTTTTATTGGGGCAGATTAAGCTAAACAGGACTACATTCTACTAACTTTAATATTTACACTATATTTATTTGCAGTTTGTTTGCCAGGATGGTCCATTGGGCCAGGAAGAGCCCATTTTCAATGGAGTCCTGGGCAGAAAAGCTCTACAAAGATAATGTACATAGTAAACACATTTTTAGTAATATAGTAATACAGAAGTACAGATAAAATAAACATGGTATTTAAAAGTACAGTTTAGTAAAATGCAAAAAGAGAGATTATATAATTATAAAAAGCCATTAGTAAATATTTACAAATATATTTTTCCTACTGTAGAAACATAATAGTAGAGGAAAAAAGACATATATATCCTATTAGAGTTATTATTAGGGAAGTAGTAGGGACTACTAAATCTGTAGGTGTTGCCACTCGAGGCCCAACTAGCTGCTCTAAGCTTGTTGTTGCACAAGGTATTTGTACTGTATTGCTGCTTTACAGGTTACAGTTTTATGGGTTGTTCTACACAGAAAATTTGCTTTCTAGGTGTTTGCTACTGTACAGGGGCACTGCTAAGCCACACAACATGCAAAATTTATAGCAACACAGAAACAAAAGAAAACTAAATAATCATCCCTCTGGCCAAGCACTGAGTCCTTTTGTGTATTTCCCAACTCAAGTAGACCAAGCAAACACCTCCTGCTACAAAATGAATAAACCCAGCCCTCTTGATGTAAAACACAGTAGAAGAGACCCACAAGTGCAATGCTAACACTTAAACATCTGGCTGGAAATCCCTTTCTGAGGGTAATTTCAAGATAACAGCAGTGAGAGGAAGAGCAATTTTTAAAAAAAAAAAATAGTGAAATGCATACATAAAAACAGGAAACAAAAGTGATCACTGAAAATAACTTACGTGCAATTTAGCACTTGTTCAGCGTCACTGCCCTCTATGATTAGTTATCAAAGTAAACAGTGTACTGCTGTAAGAGGCTGGGTTAGACAGGCATGCAGCCATGAAGACTCTCCCAGGCAGCTTTTAATTACCTACCTAGATAGATTTATTAACAGAGGGCGAACTTACACAAATGCTGTAAAAATGCTTAGTAGAATGACACCCCTATGTAGTCAGTTTATATAAGTCATAGGCAACTGAGAAGTACTGATCCACTGAGAGTCAACAGTTATTTAGTTAAGGGTGGCCAGAAAATGGGGCAGGACGCTGCATATACTAATTCTAGGACCTTTATTACATACTGTATAGTTATGGGCTCTTTTAAGTGATGACCTAGGACCTTTAGGCAGCAGAGCATATTAAAATGCAGAGCCCCTCACTAACACTCCTCAAGAGAAACCTTGACGAGTAGATGGGTAACAGAAAATACACCCCTGGGATCACTTCATTGGCTCTGCTTGACAGAGGATCAGTTAATTAATCAATGGGGTGGTGAAAGCCGACACACTTTGGCTAGGCTTATAAATGCCCTCGGGCAGATAGCCTAGTACCTACTTATGAACCTATGAACCTAATTGTTGTACATATTCATTACACACCTAGAAATTGGCAGAGGGTAGCTTGGAGTAACTGAGACACTGACTTCACCTGCTGGATAGTCTTAGATAGGGAGTTATAAAAGGACAAAATAGTCACAGTCATAACTAGGATGCATGATGAGCAGAAATGAAATAATCTCTTTTAAAATGTTCTTTGTGAGAGTGACTGCAGTAAATTAAGGCAGGACATTAGGGAGCTTTTTTATTTAAAATGACGATACCACAAAGGAAGACACACACACCTGTAGCTGACGGAATGTAAAGAAGTTTGGAGAAAATGGATCTTAATGCTTTGAGGATGTGAGTATGGGTATATTTGCTATTTGGCATACCATGAATCTAGCATGGTCTGTGTAGGTTTCTGGCCATAAAGGTTTTGTGTTTATATGTAGTACTGAATGAAGTACCTATTAATGCACCAGTACAGTCAGGAAATAGATGACCTGTAGAGAGGACTGAAAGGCAATGTGATCACAGCCCAGTGCAGGTTTATTTCTTAAAAAGTACCAAATTTTAAGTAAAAAAGGATAAGACCACAGATTTTGATGTATTTTATCTGTTTGTCAGCTGAACATCAGGTAGAATGCCAAAAGTGCACTAGGATCTTAGTGTTAGATTTTCACTGGTTATAATAACAAAGAAGTAAAGAAAAAAGTTTTATTTATTTAGATTTGCTTACCAGGTAGTGTCTGAATGGGCTAGTAGCCTGTTTTCAGCGGAGACTTGGGGAGAAAAGTTGCAGAAATTTACAGATACAAATGCAGTACTGTAATATACAGAGAAAGTACAAAAAATAGTTACAGAGTAAAACATCCAATGCAAAATGATACACAAGGTAGGTAAGTACAATGGTAAACAAACACATTCAGAAATCATAACAAAGTCAACATAAATATAACTCACACAGATTTTTTTTTTTAGGTTTGTTTGTCTTTCAGGAAAGTACTAACTAGATTTAATTTTATAACACCCCGTTATGGTTGCCCTTTTTGATACTGATGTCTGTAAAACAGGGCAGCCATTTTCTCATTTATCAGTACTCATTTTAGCAACTTTTGAAAAGTAAATCATGTAAACTAGTTACACATTTATGGAGTTAGATATGAATTTCATTAGCGGACCCTGTTGCTCAGAGTCATTGTGATTTGTTCATCTTTACACGACTATAAACTGATCCTTGATCAGACACCCACTAACCACAGCTTCTGCTTTGCTAGATAGCACAGCACACACACACAATATGAAGTATGTACTTTTGCTGACAATATGTATGTTGCAGTACACATTAATGCAGCCATCAGGCTGAATATTTTAGTTAATTGTGTATAGCTAAGGAAAACATGATGGAAAAAATCAGAACACATATCAGCACTTGCTTTAGTCTGTAGCTCTAGGATATAATCAACATTTCCCGTTGTGCTCTTTCCTTTCACTTAACAGCAGCAGGTTTGTCAGAAGAGACTCTAAAGGAAAATACTTATTTTCTAAACTGTTGTGCACTTCCTTTATCAGAAGTTCAGCAATGCAGCCTGCCCTGAAAACTTGTGAATGGCAACTGCTTACCAACTACCGTGGTAACGCACAGTCCCCTATTTTGTAAAATTAGCTTTCTGAGAGAACCAAAACTGCTCCCACACTTAGCACAAAAAATCTGGACAAAGCCAAAAATAATGGGAGAGGGGGACAAAGCATCAAAATAGGGACAAATTTTAAATATTGCTCTTATAAACGTAGAATGCTGCTAGAATAAAAGGTCTTGTGTTACCATGGTTTTCTGAAGGATATGAAGTCTGAAACTCAAATGACTTATTATTTAGTGAATTCATTCTTCACTAATTTGCAACTAAAAACAAAAAAATCACAAATTTTATGAGGAACAGTCGAAAAATATGAGGTAAAAATCTGGACATTCACATAAGCAGGCAAAGGCCAGAACTATTTAAAATGTCTGTGTGTGAACTCATGCTGAGGAAACACAGTCAATATAGAGTAGCATCATTAAAATTACTGTAGATCTCTGGGTCTGACAACTTGAAGTTTGTGCAAAACAGGATGTGCATAATACAGAAACAGGAAGACTATTACTGTAGAACAATTTCATTACTGAATGACAGACATGCTCTGTAAAGCAGAAATGAGGCCATAAAACATGCATGTATGCATACCATACACAGGCAAATGAAAACACACACACGTGCGTGCGCGCGCGCATGCATTACTTTCATCTTCAGCTCAAGCTTTATTATTATTATACTTAAAAACTAACTACATTTACACAAGTTTAAATAAAATAATGAAGTAAAATGTAAACTATATAAATAACACAGTTTTTATGCTAATAATTAATAGTGTTGATTATCTATATTATCTGAATATGCTATGTCAAACATGGATTGCATGAAGTAGGCCAAAGTGGACCATATCTTGTAACTAACAAAGCAACAGCGGATAGCAAATAATCACATAAAATGAACTGCATTGCTGACCTTTTGATCATCTTCTTGGGGGAGTTGGAAATGGTACTTTATATGACCCCCCCACAGTAAATAAAGATGATACCAGGATAATGGGAGGTGACTTCTGTAATGTAGATGTACATTCAGCATGCTGTGTTGTTCAGATCACACACTATGCATGAGGCAGCTTTTTAGTATGCCAGTGTTAATGCTAGATGTGTAATTATACAACCAATGATACAAATGCATGTTACTGGCAATGTGATATTGTGTGCATTCCATGTAAGAGATGTATTGTTGTGGTCAATGTCCTCCCTTAGAAAACAGCATTGTCCTGCCACACAACTGCATAATGTACCATTGTATCACCAAGAGCAATGCCAGCAGTAGCAGCATGGTGCATTACAGCATGATCTGAGGACAGAGGTAGCACAGACCTGTGAGTGCAAGATCTTCTGCAACTACATAAATGTTTAAGCCAACAGGGAAGGAACCAGTGGAACTAACTGCGCCCTGATCATGGTCAAGAAACAAAATACAACATCCAACCCTCTCCAAAACATAAGTAGAAAACCCAACAGAAACAAAACTAACACACGTTTTTACAGGGAGGCAAACCCCCCCCCCCCTGCGCCCCCACACTCCTGCTACTTATATATACCAACTCCGAGATCACAATAACATGAAAAAAGAAAAAAACACCTACTTTTACATGGCCTACCCAACCTACTCCTACAACTTCCCAAAAAAATAAAATTTAACAAATTCTTAGCCAGAACCCTGAAAAAGTAAACACCTACCTGAAGCTCTGTAAACAGGTACTCACTGGCAACCACTTACAAATCCAAGACCAAACCACACCTTAAAGAGACAGTACACCATAAAAGATGCACTTCACTACAACTACCACAAATTCAATAAAGACAGATTCAGCAAAGTGCAGTTTCAAATAATTGCACTTTTGACATTCTGGTCTCGAAATACTGAAATTTGATATTACAGTATTTTGAGATTCAGACGTGGACCCGTATATAGATTTCTGTTCTCTGGTATGCACCAGTGGCTGACTCACCCACAGCTGCATCGATGGACACCTCCATAACCTGGGAAAGAAACAGCTGCTTACCTGAAATGAAAGTGAGGGTGAGGACCTGCAGGATCCAGCTCTTTCAAAGTCCTGCAGATGTATTTCTGTCAAGTAGGGCTTGGGATGGTCCTTTGTATCATAAGCCAACTGTCAGCAGTCTGATCTCAGTCTCCCTTGACCATGTTCTCCCTGCCCATCTCCAACACTCTGTTTGCTGTGCATGCATTTGTGAATATCTTTGTCTTCTCCTTCCATAATTCAACATTTCCGTTCTGCCAGCACTGGGTAATATAGCACTTACATAAAACTGCTACAAGAGAGAAACATGCACTGAAGTTACAATCCCTCTGAAGTAGAGATGCAGTCTAAAATGCACACAAACTGACTGTCATTCAAAAGGAACAGTGCAGTACATGTGTATTGAAGCATACCCAGTGCATATCTTAATAAGCTACAGAACATTAAAATGTGTGCCAACATCAGCAAATATCTCATACATAGATATATTGTGCACAGATCTGTATAGTCTGTTGAGAGAAGTGCATGTGTGTCAAACGTCTCATCTACTATGGGTATATATCTGTGAAGAGAGATGGCACCATTCTGCAAGTACATGCCATCTGCCATTCTGGGAGATAGAAACATCTCATTACAGGTCCATACAACACACTATATGTTTAGCATTGTGCCAGCAAAATGTATAAGCAACATGACAGCCATATGCACAGTATAAAACAATAATGCACTGTGCATAATGCCAGTGATAATGAGTTGCATGGATAATCATAGCTGATATGTGAGAGGGCCCTCTTTGATGATTTCAGTGGCTGAGTTAATCTTCTTACCCAGTCAGAATTTAGCAATGAACTTAAAAGTTGTTATGCACAAGGATTCATGCACACACACAAAACAGTGTTGCAACATGTCAGATGTGTAACTCCTCTCACTCCCTGAGCTTGTCAGTTCACCCACTAGCCACTAATGAGCACCTTCCTGCAAATCAGGTAATAGCAATACATTGACACCTGCACATTAACAAGCAGTATACTAGTTTATACTTGTACAACTTAAAATGAACTCCAAATGTTGAGGCAAGATGGAAGGGGAATATTCAATATACCTGATCTGCCAAGGAGGGTCCAGTCTAATGTCAGCTGATATAGTAAGAAAACATATTTTATAAATAATATGATGGACTCCTTTTAACAGGTCCAGTGAGAGGGCTAAATCCCAAAAAATAAAAGACAGAAGGAGCCAGCGACCACACAAAAACATAGGTCAGAAAGTTGAGTTGTAAATCATCACCTTACTAAAAGAGGCCTGACTCCCAGAGTTGTGTTTAAGACATTAAGGCTTGGTGAAGGTATGCATAAAATATGCATCTGAGTTCAAGTGGCTCAGCTGCAGATATCTGTAATAACGCAGGTATTCTTGAAGCATGTGATAGAGAAAGCCATTCCTTTAACAGAGTAAGCTTTGACCACAGAATTAGTGAATGGGCACTTAGTCACAAGTTGGCAATAGATAATGCAGCTGCAGTCCACATAGAAAGTGTCTGCTTGGCAGTCATAAGCCCTTCCCTACCCAGATAAAAAAGTGAAAGTATAGTTGTATAAAATCTTACCATAACGGTAGATGTCCTTGCCTTCACCGATGCAGTATTCTTAACATGAGGGATTCCCTGCTGTGGAAGTCAGATGTCCAGACAGTCTAGCAAAGACTCCTGTTGCTTTAAAGGTACATCGAACATCACCCAAATGCTCCTTGCTTAGTGTAGGGCTTAAAGGTGAAATTCAGGTCTACCATAGGCAGAGCTGATTACACCAGTAGGAACACCAGTCCAAGGAACCCAAGAGGTAATCTGTACATCCAGGAAGGCAAAAGACTCAGGGGGTGGAGGGAGGGAGGGAATACTGTAGCAGTGAAGACAAGGACATCTACCATTATGGTAAGATTTTGCACAACTGTACTATGTCCTTACATTCACTGCTGCAGTATTCTTAACATATGGGAGAATGCCAAAGTGCAAGAGGAGACTGGGGAGGGGGAAGGAGCAGAAAACTCACCTAAAAAGCCATGAAGAACAGTACTAGCAAAATCAGCTCTAGCAATAGAGATACCATCCAACTTGTAGTGCTTGGTAAAGGAATGCACAGAAGTCCAGGTAGCTGCTTCAAGAATAGAATTAGTATTTAAGCCCTTGAAAAAAGCAGCAGAAGTAGCCACATATCTAGTAGAATGAGCCTTGACTGCAGAGGGAAGGTTCTTGCCATGAAAAGTGTAACAAAAAGAAATAGCCTTAGAAATCCAAGAAGAAACAGTTTGCTTGGATACAGCAAATCCCAAATGCCTAGGATGAAAAGAAACAAATAACTGATCAGATTTTCTAATAGCCTTAGTCTTATCCAAATAAACCTTGAGTTGCCTATGCATGTCCAAAGTATTCAGCACCCCTTCCCTGTCAGCAAGGGCGCCCGCAGGCAGGTGCAAGGGAGTGCACTTGCACCCCCCTGGAATCGGCTACGGCTAGATAATTAAAAAAAAAAAGTTTTTTTTTTTTACGCACATTCTCCTTTAAGAAGGAGTCCAGTCGCAGGCGTGCTGACATCATCATTGTTAGTTTAAGGTTTGTGAGCGGGAACTCACACAGGCGGGACCTAGCAAGCGGCAGCACTTTCTGAAAGAGAGAAGATGGGAGCGGGACCTGACGAGAGAAGATGGGAGCGGGAGCGGGCGGGACCGGACACTGAGCAAGCGGCAGCTGAAACAAACGGAAGGAAGATGGGGCACTTTCAGGTAGTGTGTGTGTGTGTGGAAACGAACGGAAAGAAGATGGTGTGTGTGTGTGGAAACGAACGGAAGGAAGATGGTGTGTGTGTGTGGAAACGAACGGAAGGAAGATTGTGTGTGTGTGGAAACGAACGGAAGGAAGATTGTGTGTGTGTGTGGAAACGAACGGAAGGAAGATTGTGTGTGTGTGTGGAAACGAACGGAAGGAAGATTGTGTGTGTGTGTGTGTGTGTGTGTGTGTGTGGAAGGAAGCATGGGGTGTGTGTGTGTGTGTGTGTGTGTGTGTGTGTGTGTGTGTAATGCCCCAGGTGTACATGGTGGTGGGTAGTGAATAAGGCTTGAACCCTGTACCTTGGGCCCAAGTGGCAAGAGCCTGAATTCCCTACCCACCACCATTTGTGAAAATGTTGCAGGATTTTCCCTCATACTTTTTCTGTTCCTCATAAAATCTGTGGTTTCTGCATTTGTGTCCTTGTTGCCTGACAGCTACATGTTCTCTGGTTTTATTATTGGCTGTCTGGAGTGTTTCTCCCTGGGCCTCTGCTAAAACTTAGCTTTTTTTTTTTTTCAAAGTCAGACTTTCCTGGTTAACAAAAGTTAAAAAAAATGGACACTTGTCAGACTTCATATTCTTCAGAAAGTGTATGTTAACAAAAGCTTTTATTCTAGCAATTTTCTAAGTGTACAAGATGGATATTTGAAATGTATCCCTGTGTTTGGGACTGTATCCCCCCCCCCCCCATTATTGGCTTCGTCCAGGTTTTGTGCTAGGGTTGAGAGTTATGGTAAGAACTGAATTCACTGAATATGTTTGAGGGCTGTATTCACCCAGTATTGGCTTTGTACAGGTATTTATTGGCTTCATCCAGGTTTTTTGCTAATGTTGAGAGCTATGGTAAGAACTGATTTCACTGAATATGTTTGGGGGCTATATTCTCCCATTACTGGATTTGTCCGGGTGTTATTTGCTAAGAGGTTGAGAGCTATGGTGAGAACTGAATTCACTGAATGTTTGGTGGTTGTAGTAGTCACCCATTATTGGCTTTGTTCAGGTCTTTTGTGCTAAGAGGCTGACAGCTGTGCTATGGTGAGAACTGAATTCACTAAATGGTAGCTATTTAAGTTTCAGTCTTCCTCTTTCACAAAACAGTTTATTTGGCGTAGTGGTATGTTGCTCTGACTGTTTTGCACGGGGTCCCCTGGGTTCAAGACGTGGCAGTGAAATGTATGGTGGTAACGCAGCATTTTATTCTAGCAACTTTCAAACATTATACAAGCAATGTTTAAAATGTGTCCCTGGTTTTTGGCCTTTTGTCCCCCCCCCCCCAATAAATTTTGGCTTTTTCCAGATTTCTTGTGCTGAAAAGTTCAGAGATACAGCTGGGTGTCGGAGTAGATTTTACAAGGAGCTGAGAGCTGCAGGGGAGCAAAAGTTTAGTGCTGCTTGTGTTTAGTTGCATTGTTAATAGCACAACAGATAGTGTACTTGCTTTAGATGCTGAAGGCTGTGGGTTCTACTCCCACAGTAGGTAAATGCATTGCTGATTCTGTATTGTGTTGTAAAGGGGGTGGATGCTGCAGTCTTTTTGGCAAAGATACCTAGTAACTATGAACCTGTTAACAGTTTGCTATCCATTCCCTATTGCGGTATTACTAGCTTTTCATTTTTTTATTGCATGCAACAAAAGCAATTTATTCTTCAAGAGTAACAGGCACTTTATTTGTAGATTAAACAATGACATATAAAGTGTTTGCTAGCAGCAACCTCTTTATTAGTTACAATTTTTTTCAATGTGGAGTTTACTACTTCAGAGATTGTGTATTTTTTACTGATACTGGTGGACTTGAGTAGACTTTTTATGATGGAAATGTTCTGAATTGGGCAGTTTTGTCATTAGTGGATGCTTTTTGTTTCATTTTTTACTGGAAAAATGTTCAAAACAATAAATTTAAAATGCCCTCTAACAACTGTACTGTATTGTACAAGGAATATAATGTAATACAGTCAGGAAGGTGTATCGAAGAGCATGTGTATGTTATGTTCGAGGGGCCTATGATTTTGCAGACAGCCCAGAGTTAATATTTGCCATTGGCAAAATGTAAAGTGGGTTTCAGTGCTGTTTCAATGCATGCGAGTTTCAAGAGCAGAGAAGTTTTAATGTTGGTCTATTTTCATTGTGAGACTGCATTGCTTTAACAGATATGTATTGGGGTTTGTGCTGTAAAATGCAAAATAAAACTTTCAAATGAAATCCTAAATCATCGCAGAAGTAAAGCAGTATGCACATTAGTGTTTATGATAAATGGGACATTGGAATGGCTGCAGGGGGGAGGCTCCATTTGACCATGATTTTGTGAGGGGGCTAGCAAGCTCAGACAGCCCCGGTTGAACTATACCTCTCAGTTGTCCATATCTTTGCAGAATGAATAGATATTTGCTGCTTATTTTTGGTTTGTTCTCAAATTTGTGATTTTCTAGCAAATCATTTAGGAATGAAGCCATTAAATGACAGACATTGAGTTTCAGATGTCATAACCTTCAGAAAAATGCATGCTAATGCAAGACTGTCTTTATGTTTATACAAGAGCAATTTTTAGTAGTGTTTGTATGTTCCCCAATATATTTGGCCTTGTTCAGATTTCCTGCATTAAGAGGTTGAGAGGTACGTGCAAATCACTTTGTAGATTAGGAATATCCAAACATCTCAATTGTCCCCAATTCTGGCTCAAAATGTTGCTCTCCCCTAATAATCCCTCCTCCAAAATGGCAATTTTGGAAGAAAATGTGGAGGGTTTACAATTATAACTGTAATGATCACTTATAGATTACCTTTATTTCAGAAATGCATGTGGATGCTCTTATTTTGTTAGCTGCTTCAAGTTAACTGTTAATATTAAAAGGTGTCCCTTTTTGACAGGTATTTTGCATCACATTTTGGTCCGTTTTTCATAAAATTGTGTTTTTCTGGCAAATTAGTGGCAAGTCATTAAAGATTGAAGTTAGAAAATAATGGCAGACATTTGAGTTTCAGATTTCATACCCTTCAGAAAACTTGTACTAATGCAAGATCTACCTGTTCTATTTAAGTTATAAGAGCAATATTTAAAAATTGGCCTTATTTTTAGGCTTGTCACACTTCTAGTTCTATGTATGGCTTTGTCCAGATTTCTTGCTCTGAAGTTGAGAGGCATGAGTGTCAGAGCCATCACTGTCAGCCAGAGACATTTCAAATTGTGACATATTGCACCCCACTCTCCCCATTGTAGTGGCTCTGGATGTGTCCATGGAAGGCAAGGAGCAGTTATGCAGTGTAAATGTGCAGAGTATTCCCCCATCCAAAGTAGATCACAAATACGACCGTGGCTTTTCATCTGTCCTTGATTTTGCAAAATGTTCTGGTTTTCTATCAGATTTTTGTACTGTTGATTTATGCTTCTTATTCTGGAACTGTATGCCCTGTTGCTCTGTTTAAGTAGCCATGGTTTAATGAACATCAGGTAAGCTTGTCGGAGATTGTAAGATGCAAGTAAGCTTGTCGGATATTGTAAGATGCAAGTAAGCTTTAGTAAGTATATTGTTAAAGAATTACCAGCATTGAAAGCCTTTTCGTTGTTGCCATGCAGAGAATATTTACATGACTAGATAATGTATAAGCCTTGGGTATTGAAATGCATATGACAGTTTTATTTATTTTATTTGCAGTTGGTTTGCCAGGATAGTCCATTGGGCCAAATGAACCCGTTTTCAATGGAGTCCTGGGGAGAAAAGCTCCAAAACTAAGTAGGTTATTAATAGATATACAAATTATACAATTACACAGAACTTAATCATACAAGAAATAACAATTTGAAAATAATACAACTAGAGCGAGTACAATCTAGTGATGAAATTAATAGGTAATACAGACTAAAGGGAAATTTATCACAAAAGCACTGAGAAATTGCCTGGGGGACTAGTTGGTTTATATACTTCTAATAGATTTTGATTGTTGGATCTTGATACTCTTGCAGGAAGGTGCATTTTAAAGGCTGATGAAAGGGAGGGACAAAGGGAGGGGTTGAAAATGAGCTTATGTGCAAGATTTAGTTGAGTATATGTGAGAACTGGGTAGCTCTAGCCATTTTTAGTTTTTGGAGAGAGGAACAGTGGTGGGTGGAGGACTTGTGGTTGGTAGCGAACTTGGCAATTTTGTTGTAGCAAGAGGAAAGTTGTGTTGGAGGTCTGTAGATTAGTTAGGAGTGGAGCTCCATAGAGAAGGGAGAGGATAAGAAATGAGGTAGAGGATGATTTTGGTAGCAGGTGTAAGGTAATGATTTTGTCGGTAAAGCATACCCGGTTTTCTTGATATTTAACTGTAGGTGGGAGTTGAATTTGAGCTGGTATCAATTTGGACCCCAAGTAACTTGGTCTCTGACACCAGTTCCAGGGGTAGATTATTTTGTCTAGAGATGTGGAATGTGTTTATATTGAAAGAAGTTGCCTTAGAGGGGATGAATAACATTAATTTGGTTTTAGAGGCATTGAGTGCTAGGTGATTCCTTTTCATCCATTGCTCAGTTGTTGTAAAAGCATCTTGAGTCAGTTTTAGGAGTGAGGGGATAGAGGTGGCAGCGCAGATAATAGCAGAATCATCGGCATATTGGATGATGTCTGAGAATGGGATAGAGTTGCGGAAATCATTTATAAATATATTTAAGAGAAGGGGACTCTGTATAGAACCCTGGGGTACCCCAGTAGGAGTATTTAGAAATGAGGAGGTGGCCTTTTTCCATTTGACTGCTTGAGATCTGTTAGATAAGTAGCTGGAGAACCAGTTCAAGGAGGAGGGAGATGGGTAAAGTTTAGTTAGTAGCAGGCTGTGAGTGTGTCAAAGGCCTTAGAGAGGTCGAGTAGTAGGGTAGAAACAATTTGGCCAGAGTCGTGGGCTTTATTTACAGTTTCAAGGAAGGAGAGGAGGGCGGTCATAATGCTATGATGTGGTCTGACTCCATGTGTGGGAGTTAGTAGGTGATTATCTAAGAGATGTGGAAGGAGTTGTAGTTGGATACACTTTTCTAGGAGTTTAGAGATGGGGGACAGAATAGCGATGGGGTGGAAATTAGTAACATTGTTGTTGCCACCTTTTATGTAGAGGTATGATAAAGGCCCTTTTCCAGACTTGGGGTACTATACATTCTTGGATAGAGCAGTTGATTAAAATGCTAATAGGGTAAGCGATTGCTTCAGCAGCTTTGCCAAGAAAGTAAGAAGGGATGTTATCAGGAGCATTGGTGCATGGCTTCAGTTTCATAAGGAATTTCTTTATAGTAGAAGTTGGGTATAGGTTTAAATGAGAAAAAAGGAGTGTGAAGAGGGAGAATTAGGGGCAGATGAAGCTGATGTAGTAGGAGGAGTGGAGGGATGGGAGTTAGTAGATGGGAATGAGGAAGTAGTTGCAGTGTAGTGGTGTTAGAGAAAGATGGCGTTAATTTGGAAATGGATTCAATGAAAAGAGTTAAATTGGGTAGCCAAGTCTTGGTCAGGAGCGTTTGGGTCTGGGGTAGGGGTATCTGGTTTGCTGGGGTTAAGTAGAGTAGAGATACCTTTCCAAAATTTCTGAGGGTTTGATTTTATTATTTTGAAGTGTGGAAAAGTAGTTTTGTCGGTCAAAGATTATGAGCTTTTTTACCTTATTTCGAAGTATTTTATATTCATTGTAATAAAAGGACAGGATTACAGTATTTTCAGAAGCTCATTACATTTTATTGCAGACCAGTGTCTTATAGCAGTGTCTGTGTGTTAGTACACTTGTGGTTGGGTCAGGGTGGCTTTAATGGTATATGGTAAATAAGCATTGCTACCTTATTTAAAAGCCAAGCCCTGCAACAACTAGCTCCACACTGAAGTCAAAACACAATAGCTCTGGTGGGTAAATGTACTCTGTAGTAATCAAAAAAGGCAAATGTTTAAAATAACTACAGCTTATGTGCAAACACAATAGGTAGTGATGAAACAATGCTCTGCTAAAAATGCTTTAATGCTCCACAATGCTGAGCTGCAGATCAGTTATCACTGGCTACCAGGATTTCACCCACTTCAGCTCAAGCACGGTGCCGTTCAGTGCAACCTTCCTAGAACTAATTTGTCTGACCAGAATTTGGTGTGTGTATTAGAGGGAGGTAGCATACCCCTCAGCTGTCCAGATTTTTGCCCCATATTCCTCCTAAAAAGGATTGAAGTTGCTAAATGAGACATTTCAGTTTTAGATGTCATGTCATTTAGAAAAATGCATACCAACACAAATCCTGTTACTCTTGTAATTTTCTAAGTTTCTGAGAGCCATATTTATAATCTGTCCCTATTTATTTTAGGCTTTGTCCAGATTTCTTGCACTAAGGTTGAGGCCTTGAGGGTGTGGTATGTTTGTGAGAAAGTGAAATGCCCAAGTTAGAGTTAACAGGTGGAATTTTCAAGTGCATTTTCAAGGAACTGTGAGTTTTAAGGGAAGCTAAGTCCACTGCTGCTCATGCCAAGTCTATTTACAATGTGCAACTGTTTTGTTTAGCAAATGGTATCTCTATTGTGGTATAACATTTTAAAGCTATGTTAGTAGCACCACAAGTAGAATACTTGCATCTTAATGTAAAGGCTTGAGGTTCTATTCCTACAGCATATACATTTGTATGCTGCAGTCCTCAGGATGCCCTCCTTTGGATGAGATGCCTAATAACTATGAACCTGTTTTTCAGCTTGTCATCCATTTTCTATTGCAATATACCAGCTTACCATTTTTTTTAATTTAACATAGGCAATTTATTCTTTGACGGCAACAGGCACTGAATTTGTAAATGAAACACTGAAATATACAGCAACAACATCTTCATTAGTTTCAGATATCTTTAATGTGGAATTATTCAGATTACTTTTACTTCAGCAGAGTCACTCAAACAAGTGCTGCTACAAGTGCTGCTGTATAATACAAGGGATATAATTCAATCAGGTAAATCTAATAACTTTTGCATGGCCCTAACGGTGTGCAAGGAGCCTATTGCTTGAAAACGGTTCAAAGGTAAATAACCTGCCACTGGCCAGATGCATTTTCTTTGAATGTGGGTTTCAGTGCTGTTTCATTGAATGTGAGTTTCAAAAGTAGAGAAGCTTTAATGCCAAGTCTGTTTTCATTGTAAGACTATTGCTTTGTTTAGGTTTAGTAAATGTCTCAGTGTTTGGGCTATAATGTTTGAAATAAAAGTTGTAAATTAAATCCAACTGCCTGTAATCATTGTAGAACTAAAGCATAAAACAGTATGCACACAGATTTGAACAGTGTCTACAGTAAATGGGGAGAAATAGCCAAGTAATGGGACACCGGAATGGCTGTGTGGGCGGGGCTTGGGGTGGGTGGACTTGGGCGGGGCTGTGTTGGCAGGGGGCGGGGTGAGCTATGTGGGTGGGGCTCTGGGTTTGCACCCCCCTGCAAAAAATCCTGCGGGCTCCCTTGCCTGTCAGTTTGCAGAGAGGGGTAAAAAGTAGGCAGATTAATAGACTGATTAAGAGATAGCTCATTAACCACCTTTGGCATAAAAGAAGGATTAGTGCACAAGGACACTGTCCTCATGAAAGAACAAAAAAGGGGGACAAGCCATAAGGGCCTGCAACTCAGATACTCGTATGGCAGAAGTAAGAGTTAACAAAAGAACAGTCTTCTAGGAACAATGTTGCAAGGAAGCTGAAGCAGGAGGCTCAACTTCTCCAAAACAAAATTAAGATCCCAAGGATGAGGAACAGACTTCTTGTGAGATCTAATATTAAGGACACCTTTAAGAAATTGTTCACCTCACATTTAGAAGCTAATGGAGGTGAAAGGCAGACAAGCAGAGATAGCTGATAAGTGCGCCTTAATAGAGGAATAGGTCAAACCAGCATTGAGCAACTCACACAAAGAAGACAGACCCAAAGGAACATCTACAGTAAGTGGGTCTGGGTTACGAGAGAGAGATACACCAAATAGAAAACCTCTTCCATTTGGATAAGTAGGATTTCCTAGTAGTAGGTTTCCTGGCTTCCTGCAGGACTTGCAGCACGTCCTCAGAAAAAGGTATCTATGAGGAATCAAAATCCTATCATCCAAAGTGTCAGTTGAAGTGTGGACTGGTGGGGATGGATGAAAGACCCCTTGTCTTGTGAGCATAGATCCACCCTGTCAGGTAACTTGTGATGATTGCCCCTGGCAAAATGCAGAAGAAGAAGGAACCAGAGCAGTTGCAGCCAAAAAGGAGTCACCAATAAGATTTTGGGAGGATCCTGTTAAATTTTGATCAGGACTTTTGGAATGAGAGGAAGGGGAGGGAATATATAAAGAAACATGCCCTTCCCAGAGAATGGTAGTGTGCCCACTTTCCACATCAGAGGAACTGGGACTCTGGCACAAAACAGAGGAAGTTGTTTGTTCAGAGGGGAGGCAAAAAGATCCACATGAGGAGTACCCCACTGGTGGATAATGTCCAGAAGCACATCCCTGTGAAGCATCCATTCATGGGACTGAGTTATGGACTTCCTCAGAGGATCTGCCACAATGTTCTGACCAGAAGGGATATAACCTGCCTGAAGAGTCACTTGATACTTGATAGCAAGACCCCATACCAGAAATACCAACTGGCAAAGAAGATAAGATTTTGTTCCTCCCTATTTGTTGATATACTACATCACTGTGGTATTGTCTGTGAATGCCTTGAGAGGCCTGGAGAGAAAAGAAGATGAAAGGCCTGAAGAGCCAACTAAGAGATCTCATTTCTTTGACATAGATGTGCTCCTTCTGCTGACAAGGTGACCACACACCCTGAACTTTTAGGGAGCAAAATATTCCCCCCATCCCATGTCTGAGGCATCTATGAACAATTCCTGAGAGGGAAGAGGGGGGTGAAAAGGGATCCTGGATTCAGAGACAACTCCTGAAGCCACCAGTGAAATTCCTGTCTGATACAAAGAAGAAGAGATACTACAAAGTCTAGAGAATATGCATGTTGAAGTCATGCTGACATCTGAAACCACCGAAACATTCTCATGTGAAGTCTGGCCAGAGGGAGCATCAGGATGCTGGATGCCATGAAACCCAGAGTTCTCAGAAACTCTCAGGTGGTAATGGAAGCCAGAGGAAGAAGACTGTGAAAAAATAAAATGAGAGTTAAGGCCTTTGGAGGGGGCAGGAATGTCAGCACTGGCACTGTCTGAATCCTAATAACCAAAAACTTGCAGTGCCCACAAACAACAAGACCACTCCAAAATTAAGGAAGACTACAATTCAAAATTAATAAAACCATAAGCTAAGTGCTTTCGTTCCACATTACTGTTTTTACCAATGGAATTTCATCAGAACTAAACACAGCTGACTTTCATCTCATTAAGTAGTATAAAATGCAAGTCATGTGATCTCATTTAATTAATTAAAATAAAAAATGTAAAAATACAACTTGGAAAATGTAGTGAACTTGACACTAACCCAAATTATAATTGTTAACTTATATTGCAAAAGTATCCCGGTTTAACATTTTATTGTGAAATTCTAACCTAGTCAAAAAATCAGGCATTATAATGTTTAAGTTTCAATACTGAGTTTATAGAACATGTTTCATTTAGACCAGGTATGCTTGTGGCATTCAACTGTAATTGCCATTTCAAGTCACTTTTTTTCTAGATGTTCTTTCATAAATACTCCCCTCGGGTTTTTAACCACTTGTTCTATTAACATGAAAAGGGGCACAAGACTGACAGAACCCAAGAATCCTGAGTGATCTGAAGCCAAACAGGAAGAGAAAGGCAAAGAAAAGAGGAGTGTGGCTGCAAAAGGACAGATACCCATACAGCACCTGGTTTGTTTGGAAAGGAAGGCTTCATAGTCCCTGAAAACTGAGGAGCCTTAGCAGGAGGAGGCCATTTGCCACTCTTCTTATCTTTAGTAGAAGGGTGGGATTGTCTACAAACAAAGGCAGGCTTAGCTGAGTAGTTTCTCTGAAATTTAGGTACAGGAGAAACAAACACATGTTTAAAGTCCTATAAGGCTTATCCTGAAGGAAATAACAAACCAGTAGCAGCTTCCCCAAATAAAAGCTTAGAATCCAGAGGAGCATCCATCAACTTAGCTTTCATATCATCAGGTAGAGGTTGAAGCCTAAACCATGAATGCCTCCTCATCACTGAACCAAAAACACCAGCCCTAGAAGAGGCGTCTGCCACATCATAACTACATTAATAGAATGATGAATGACTTCAGAGGAAATCCCTAGCAAGGAAAGAATTGAAGTTTTACACTCAGAGTCTGGAAAATCAGAAATAAGTTGACAGACCTGAGAAAGAAGAGCCAACACATATCTAGATATATGGGTCTGATAATTAATAGCCCTAAAAGCTAGGGTAGCAGAAGTGTAAAGCTTCTTGCTCAGCCTTTCCATAGCTCTGCTGTCCTTGTCAGAAGGCAATAACTTGGGTGAAGGAAGCAATTGAGATGGCTTATCACAGGCTACAAACACATAGTGTAAGGTGTGGTGCTTTTAAGTGTGTTTTGTGTGTTGTTGGTGCTTTGTGTGTGTGTGTAAGAAGTGGTGCTTTTACTTTGTGTGTTGTGTGTTATGCTGTTTGGTGCTGTTGTGTGTGTGTGTGTGTGTTTTGTTAGTGTGTTGTGTGTGTGTGTATTGTGTAACTTGTTTGTGTGTTGTGTGTTGTGTGTGTGTGTGTTGTAGTTTGTGTGTGTGTGTGTGTGTGTGTGCTTTAGTGTGTGTGTGTTGTTGCTTTTGTGTGTTTGTGTGTGCTGTGTGTGTGTGTGTAACTTGTGTGTGTGTTACTTTAGTTTGTGTGTGTGTAGTAATATGTGTTTGTTAACTTGGTGTGTGTGTGTGTGTGTAGTTGTGTTCTTTTAGTTGTGTGTGTGTGTGTGTGTGTGTGTATAGTTGGCTTTTTAACTTGTGTGTGTGTGTGTGTGTGTGTGTGTGTTAGTGGTTTGTGTGTGTTGTGTGTGTGTGTGTGCTTTTTGGTGTGTTAACTCAAAAGAAGTTGTTAGTTTCTGTGTGTTGTGTGTGTGCTTTTTAACTGGTGCTGTGTGTGTGTGTGTGTGCTTTAGCTTTGTGTGTGTGTGTGTGTTAGTTGGTGCTAACTTGTGTTGTGTGTGTATGCTTTTATTGCTAGTGTGTGTGTGTTAGCTTTAACTTGTGTGTGTGTGTGTGTGTTGTGGCTTTTTGTGTGTGTGTGTTGTGTGGTGTGTGTGTGTGTGTGTGTGTGTGTGTGTGTGTGTGTGTGTGTGTGTGTGTGTGTGTGTGTGTGTGTGTGTGTCTGTGTGTGTGTGTGTGTGTGTGTGTGTGTGTGTGTGTGTGTGTGTGTGTGTGTGTGTGTGTGTGTGTGTGTGTGTGTGTGTGTGTGTGTGTGTGTGTGTGTGTGTGTGTGTGTGTGTGTGATGGTGGTGTGGGTGGGAATACCCCAGGCCCTTGAACCCTGTTGTATGTAAGGTGTAAAACTCTGAGTCTCCTTACCCCCACTATTTGTAAAAAATTGCAGATTTTTTGCTCATATTTGATCTGATCTGTCTTTCATAATATCTGTCTGTGTTTTTAAAATGTGGTTTTGTTTTTGATGGTCTAGGTATAGCATTGCTGCACAGCTACAGCTTTGCAGGTTCAGGCTTTTGTTGGGCTGTGGGGTCTTCTTTGTGGGGTCCCATCTCCTCCCTGTGTTTGTGTGGATTTTTGCTTGTGCCCTCCCATGTTACAAAAAAATTATCTTTATTTCTTGAATGTCAAATCAATTTGGAATCAATGAATGGTTTCTTCAAGGGAGAATGGAATGTAAAAGGGCAGAGAAGTTTTTTTGTTGCAAAGCTTTGTTTAGGTGATGACTATTGCTTTGTGCTGTAAAATACAAAATAAAACTTCTAAACAAAATACAAAACTCATCATTGAAGTAAAGCATCATGCACATTAGAAGTTATGGTATGCAGAGTGAGAGACAGTAAAGTAATGGTGAAATAGCCAAGCTGCAGAGGCTGGCGGCTGCAGAGGCTTTGTCGGGGCATATTTGGGGTGACAGGCCCAGCTGAACTATACCTCCTTTGAACTATACCTCCAACTCGTCCAGATTTTCATTTGAATTTATTTTTTTTTGGTTTTGGTTTTGTTTTGTAAAATTTGTAGTTTTAATTCCTAAATGATTTGCCAGAGTCACTAAATAATAAGTTTCAGACTTCATAACCTTCATAAAAATGCATGTTAAAGTAAGAGCCCGTCTATCAAACTGGTCTCAATTTATACAAGAGCAATTTTAGTACTGTTTTTTTGACTGAATTTGTGTTACAGCGTTTTACTCTGAGTCAGAAAATTTTATACCATTCATGAGTTTCATATATATTAATAAGTTTATATTCGCCCCTATTATATCAATATTCTATTGTTATGCCTTAAATTTTGAGCAATATGTAACTGGTGTCCTTATTGTTGTGCCTTTGGTTGAGTCTGAGAGCTCTTGAGGAGGTTCAGGGCTATCACAACAGTCAGGCCAGTCAGATTGTGTCAGCCAGAGATCAGTCCACCTCCACTCCCGAGTGACTGCTTACCCCCATGTCCAAGCTGGGCAAGCTGTAAGCAGAAGCAAGAAGAAGTGCATTGGACTTGATGTGGGGAGGACACGCATGCTTAAGTACCTTTTGTGGTTTTGCAGAATGGTCTGTTTTCTGTGGTATTTTTTCTTGTTTGATTTATGTTTTATTGACCTAAAGCTGTTGTTGCAGCGTTATTGTGTCTAAGTTTAATAAGCACCATGTTTAAGTAGCAGTGCAGCCGGTCTGACATCGTGAAGATGCAACATACGTAAGAAGAATTGCAAACATTGAACGCAACTGCCGTTACAGTTGTGAGACGTATGCAGAGAATAATTGTCATATATAATGTATAAGAAGACTAGACAAAGTACAGGATAAAATTATTTAAAAGCTAATTTCTCATTATAGTTGAGACTTCCAGACTTCTCTACAGATTCCGTAAGAACTGGGAAAACAGATGTGTGGTCCATAACCTGTACAGTGGTGTGATGTTAAGTATAACCCAGCAATTTTAAGCAAGTTGTTTTCTTTTTTTTTTTTTATTTTTTCTTTTTTGTTTTCCCATGATCAGGGCAGCAGGTCTTTGGTCTTTTTTTTGGATAAGAAATATTTTACAAGTGGTACAATCATTTAGACATGCTTTTTCAATGTAAGCGTTTGCTACTTTTAATAAAGCTGAATATGTTATTATTAGGGAGAAGCAAGTTGATAAATTGAGTTTGAGTTGAGGCTTGGTTTTTCTTATACTTGATTTTGACTGGCATTTTAAAGTATTTATTAAAAGTAATTTATTTTCATGCCTCGCAACCTTTTGTTTCCATTAGATCTAGGATATTAAGTCATTGTTCATGCATTTTTATTATTTATTTATTTTTATTACCTTTTCTATTTCATGATGATGATGATCTTCATGCCAGGCAGCCCGCACAGAATTAAAAATTAGTTTTTTGTGTTTTTGTGGTAGCCCTCAGCTCTTTATGGTTGACCACACCCACCCTTCTCTGACCCCCCACCCCCAATCCCTCCTGCAGCCCCCCTGTGATTTGAAGTCACCAGCCGCCACTGCTACAAACACTACAGAGGGATCAGTAGTAGGACATTTATATAGAAAAGAACAGTCCTCAGGCACCCTATAAAATCTGTCAGGTTTCTTAGGAGCAGGGGGCAGAGAATCAGATGATAAGAGGCATTGGAAAAAACATCCAGTAAAGCAGCCGAAGCAGGAGGAATATCCACAGGCTTGGGAGAGTCCAACTGCAGTAACTCATAGTACCGTTTATGGATATCAGAGACGTGAGCACAATCACACTTAAAACATCCATCATTCTTTAGTGTGTCCCCAAAGGAAATTTCCTCAAAAGGAACATTAGGACTAATAGATTTCTCCTACTCTGGACCCATAGTCCAAAGGAGAAGGAATTTGAGTAGAATAAGTTAGGGATTCCTCATCAGAATCTGACTCATCCTCAGAAGAATCCTGTTCTTTAGGCCTTTTAAGGGGATTAAAGGATTAAGGAGGAGCAGGAACTAAAAACCCTTGAGGAGGCTTTAAAGACATTAAAGCAGTAAATAGCCCCTGATAAATCCTGCCTGTCACTTTGTGAATCCCTAGGAGCAGAAGAAGCATGTTTAAGTTTTTGTTTCTTTTTTTAAGGGAATGTTCCCTCCAAAAACTGAGAAGCCTTAAACCAAACACAACAGTTGAGAATCGTTGTAGGAACTTCTTCCCAAACTAAAAATAAATGAACTCCCTTGGGCCCCATGGAAAAAAATCAACTGAGGTCCCCCCTGAACATCCAAGATGGACACCTGCAAAGCCTCTTTGGACATGCTGCCAGCCAGATCCTCACCGGCTCCAACATAGTCATGGCAGAGAAATCTGACAACACAGCCAGGCGAGCCTCTGAATTTGTAATGGCGTTGGGAGAAACACCTCGCAGAGGCTGGACAGTGGGAGATTCTGGTCATACCTTTTTCACCTTCTTCTACCCTAAAGCCTGACCCTCGGGGCAGGAGATTCCTTCCATTGTATCTTTAGAAGAAAACAAAAAAGGGGCGTAACACCATAGACATAAAACTGGAACTTTACTACAACAAAAACAAGAACAGGATAAGTGCTTTCGGCATGTGCCTTCCTCAGATCCTGAAAACAATTCCTACACACAACTATTTAAGAACCAACTAACCAATCTAGTTAAAAGGCAATTAAGCAATTAAAAAATGAGGCAATGAAACATAGCAACACTTACTCCCCATTTGCATAGTGCACTTGTAACAAAAACATGTTTTAAAATAACTTAGATCCAAGCTTAAAACAAAACTCCATTTTGTTAAATAAAATCAGCATAGCATATTAAAACTTATAGTAAATAAATAAAACACTGCTGTCATAACCATTACACAGCTTGTGAATCTGTTAAAAACTCAGAGCTCATACTGTTAACATGGCAGGTTCACAACCATAATATTAAAGAAGCAACAGTCACAGCCTGATTAAAAAATGAGGCAATGAAACATAGCAATACTTACCCCCATTTGCATAGTGCAGTTATAACAAAAACATGTTTTAAAATAACTTAGATCCAAGCTTAGAACAAAACTACATTTTGTTAAAGACAATCAGCATAGCATATTGAAACTTATAGTAAATAAATAAAACACTGCTGTCATAACTATTACACAGCTTGTAAATCTTTTAAAACTCAGAGCTCGTAATGTTAACATATCAGGTTCACAACCATAATATTAAAGAAGCAACAGTCACAGCCTGATATACAACAAACAAATAACTATTGTCATTGCATAAAAGTCTGATGAACACTCAGAATTCAAACTATGAACAAAATAGACACAAAACTCACCCATTAATAGCAGAATACACTATAACTCCAAACTTAAAAGATGTCATGTTCACATCTCTGAAAGAAATGAAAGCATGCATAAAGACCTATTCTATAGAAAGTGTACAGAAGGAATATTACAAAGCTGACATCTGTAACAAAGATGGATAGGAAGTAAAAAATAAAAAAAATATATATAATGAGCTTCCTTAATGGCAAAAAGTCAATCTTCGTTCCTTCAGGAATGGTTTAAGTGGAACAACACCATTAAGCTCTGGGAAACAATCAGCCCTTAAGTCCATTATCCATTTCCATTTGATTTGTTACATTCCCTTCTCTTATAGTTAGACGAACCATTACAAGGACCATAAATCTAAATGTATGGGGGGTTGGGGGGCATTATCTCGAATATGACCTTACAATGCATTCGTAACAACCTTAATGCGTATATCAGATTGGTGCTTAAAGATTCTTTCTTTTAATGTCCTATTCGTTTTGCCCACATAGAAACATGGGCAAAAAGTACAGGTAGCAACATATACCACATTCTTACTATTACAGTTGGCATTTCCAAAAAACTGGTATGTCCTTCCTGTAACTGGATGTGTAAAAACATTACTGGTGTTGATAACAGTACAGGCTTTACAACTGCCACATTTCAGTGTGCCAGAAAGTGTATGTTCATTCCTTTTGGCTTTGCAGCTTTTATTGCAAAGCAACCTCTTTAGATTTGTCTTGTTCTTAAAACTAAAATGAGGTGTAGTCCCTACTATTTCTTTCAGTCTATTGTCTGATGTTAACACAGGCCAATATTTTTTGATTATTCCACATATTGTAGAATTATCACTACTGTAAGTAAGGCTGACCCTCATGGTCCCCTTCCCTACATTAGGATGTATTCTATCATCTTTCATCACTTCACTTGTCATTCCATTGATATACTGTTGAGAGTAGTAGGGTCTACCCTTATTCTTTCTCGGATCTCTTGCATGATCTATTGTTATTCCTTCTCTGACTGGCCTATAACTACGATCCTTGAAACCTTGTAACAGTTTATTGCTTTCCATGAGAAAGGTGTCATCCTGAGTACAAAGCCTGGACACTCGCATGACTTGGTTGTCAATTACATTGCGGAAAATATGCCTCGGGTGCATACTGAACAAAATGCACCATATGGTTCCTCCACATAGGTTTCCGATACAGCATAGTAGTTATCTCTTCAATAGGATCCAATAGGATCTTGGCATCCAGAAATTCAGTATCTATTCTGGACATCTTAACATCGAATTTTAGAAACAAAGTAGTCTGTGTTAAAAAAATCCACAAAATTTTGGACTTCTTCCTCACTTCCAGCCCATAGAATCATAATGTCATCCACAAATCTATTATAGAGGAGCACATTCCCTTTCCATTGGAAGTTTACATTAAGTGCCCATAGCTTTTCCCACCTGGCCAACACGAGATTAGCATAGCTATTCACACAGGGGGTACCCATAGCTACCCCCACTTCTGCCAGTAGTAGCTATCTCCATAAATAAATAAATTGTTGTCTAACACCAGTTCCAATAGGCTGCAGACAACATAAGAATCTAATTTCCTTTCTCTATACAAATCTCTTATGGCTTCGACACCATACGAGTTAGGAATTGATGTAAACAAACTATGAACATCCATAGTGACTAATAACAAATGGGAGAAGTCATAGATGTTAGTAGTGGCTTCCTGAAAATGCTGTAGGAACTGTGCCGTATCTTTTACTATGTTCTTGTAATCACTCAATAGCTTTTTCAGCTCATTTTCCAAAAAGACTGAAAGGGATTCCATTGACCATCCTCGGCCTGCCAATATGGGACACATGGGTGGTTTAGAGCTGTTTTTATGGATTTTTGGCAGTCCATTGATGATAGGTATGACAGGACAATCAACTATGAAAAACTCATATAGTTCCTTTGTTATACTCCTGTTCATAAGCATCTCATAAAGTGCATCTTATATCCTCCTTTTCATCACATCAACTTCTTTCTTCATAATTCTTAAGTATGTTGCTCGATCACTGAGCATATCCAATATACTTTCATCATGGCAGTTTACATCAATTCCTAACTCATATGGTGTTCAAGCCATAAGAGATTTGTATAGAAAAATGAAATTAGACTCTTATGTTGTCTGCAGCCTATTGGAACTGGTGCTTGAGAACAATTTATTTGTTTATGGAGATAGCTACTACTGGCAGAAGTGGGGGGTAGCTATGGGTACCCCCTGTGTGAATAGCTATGCTAATCTCGTGTTGGCCTCGTGGGGAGAGCTATGAGCACTGAATGTCAACTTCCAATGGAAAGGGAATGTGCTCCACTATAATAGATTTGTGGATGACATTATGATTCTATGGGCTGGAAGTGAGGATGAAGTCCAAAATTTTGTGGATTTTTTAACACAGACTACTTTGTTTCTTAAAAGTCAGTATTAAGATGTCCAGAACAGATATTGAATTTCTGGATGTCAAGATCCTATTGGATCCTGTTGAAGGGATAAATACTATGCTGTATCAGAAACCTATGTGGAGGAACTATATGGTACATTTTTCCAGTATGCACCTGAGGCATAATTTCCGCAATGTGATTGACAACCAAGTCACTCGAGTGTCCAGGCTTTGTACTCAGGACGCTACCTTTCTCATGGAAAGCAATAAACTGTTACAAGGTTTCAAGGATCATGGTTATAGGCCAGTCAGAGAAGGAATAACAATAGATCATGCAAGAGATCTGAGAAAGAATAAGGGTAGACCCTACTACTCTCAACTCAATGGAATGACAAGTGAAGTGATAAAAGATGATAGAATACGTCCTAATGTAGGGCAGGGGACAATGAGGGTCAGCCTTATTTACAGTAGTGATAATTCTACAATATGTGGAATAATCAAAAAATACTGGCCTGTGTTAACATCAGACAACAGACTAAAAGAAATAGTAGGGACTACACCTCATTTTAGTTTTAAGAACAAGACAAATCTAAAGAGGTTGCTTTGCAATAAAAGCTGCAAAGCCAAAAGGAATGAACATACACGTTCTGGCACATGAAAATGTGGCAGTTGTAAAGCCTGTACTGTTATCAATACCAGTAATGTTTTTACAGGAAGGACATAAGAGTTTTTTTGGAATTGCCAACTGTAATAGTACGAATGTGGTATATGTTGCTACCTGTACTTTTTGCCCATGTTTCTATGTGGGCAAAATTAATAGGATGATAAAAGAAAGAATCTTTAAGCACCAATCTGATATACGCATTAAGGTTGTTAGAATGTGTTGTATGCTCATATTCGAGATAATGCCACCCATACATTTAGATTTATGGTCTTTGCAATGATTCATCCAACTATAAGAGAAGGGGATGTAACAAATCAAACAGAAATGGAAGAATCTAAATGGATAATGGACTTAAGGGCTGATTGTTTCCCAGAGCTTAATGGTGTTGTTCCACTTAAACCGTTCCTGAAGGAACGAAGATTGACTTTTTGCCATTAAGGAAGCTCATTATATATATTTTTTTATTTTTTACTTCCTATCCGTCTTTGTTACAGATGTCAGCTTTGTAATATTCCTTCTGTACACTTTCTATAGAATAGGTGTTTATGCATGCTTTCATTTCTTTCAGAGATGTGAACATGACATCTTTTAAGTTTGGAGTTATAGTGTATTCTGCTATTAACTCATTCACCCCGAGTAGCTTCTCATGGCGCCTGTGTGTTTAACACCGAGCGCTCCATGAGAAGATAGTTATTTCATGCTCTTAACCCCGAGTGCCTTCCTGATGCAAGATAAACTGTAATTCAAATCTGTAGTTGAACCTAATGTAAAACACACTTACATCGTAACTGAACCTGTAAATGACATTATACAGTTACGATTCAGTGTGTTTTTACATTAGGTTCATATTCAAGTTTTACTTGTAATTCAGTTTAAAAGGTTTGCGATAAGCAAGTGGTGGCAGCCAATCAGATTCTTGCAATCCAAGCCACCACTTGCATACAGCTCCACCCCCAACTTAATTTTCTATTGTTTTATCCCAATAAATAGAGGGTCCAGCAACAAGTATTTCTTTTCTTTGGAATAATATTTGGAGACCTGCTGCTGGATCCCTCTATTTTATTTCTGCACTCAGATTGCCAGAGATAGCCGTCGACAGTCACCGGCATTTGCTGCTCTTTTATACCATATCAGGTAAGCTGTTGCTTCAAATCCTACAGAAAATGTGTGCTAACACTAACAAATAGCGGTGGATAGGAGGTAAAAAAACAGGCAGATTTGGTGACTTTCCAGAGTGCAAATCAAAGAAATAAGGCACTACAATGGTATCTTTGTTGTCGAATGTTGGAATGTAGTAGACCGGTAATGTTATCTGTTGTGAATGCAACTTCATTAGTAGTGTAAGACATTTGCTTTTTGGAAGCGACTTTATTTGTAAGGTTACAACTTCATCTCCTGTCACTTAAATTAGAAAGTCAGTACTATAAGGTTACTACAAGAAACTAAAAGTAAATGTTTGTTAGCGACTTTATTTGTAAGGTTACAACTTCATTGGTACTATGAGAGAGAATACATTTGCTTCTTAGAAGTTAGCGACTTTATTTGTAAGGTTACAACTTCATCTCCTGTCACTTAAATTAGAAAGTCAGTACTATAAGGTTACTACAAGAAACTAAAAGTAAATGTTTGTTAGCGACTTTATTTGTAAGGTTACAACTTCATTGGTACTATGAGAGAGAATACATTTGCTTCTTGGAAGTTAGCAACTTTATTTGTAAGGTTACAACTTCATTTGCTTAACAGTGAAAGACATTGGCTTTTTGGAAGTTAGCGACTTTATTTGTGAAGTCATTTGTAAGTTACAGCTTCATTGGTACTATAACAGCGACTTTATTTGTGATGAATGTGCGAAATTATCACTTTTAATACAGCGATTGTTTCAGTAACATGTTAGGTATTATGATTAATTTATGCTGTTTACCAGTGTTAGGTGTTTGTAAGGCTTGTAAGGTGTTTAACAGTAATAACGTATATTTTCCTCCTGTATTTGGTTACTGTCTTGTGTTTTACATGTGTTTTCCAGTAATGTTTTCGGTTATCTAAGGCTTGTAAGGTGTTTAACAGTAATAAGGTATATTTTCCTCCTGTATTTGGGTTTTGGGTTATCTATAGATGGCCTGTACGTATTTTTTCCTCTGTGTTGTGTTTTACACGTGAGCTGATTGACAGTCAGAGTAGTTAGGGGCGGGGTTTGCTACTGCGCATCCTGCGAGGCACTACACTGGAACCTTAAATTTTACATTTTGCCATTTATTGAATTAATCCTAGTGGCTAAACTGAAAGAGCGAAGTTTTGTTTAATTGTGAAGGTCCAGCAATTTGGGTTGTCCTGAATTTAAGAGTCTCAAAACAGCAGCAGTGTTCAGAGACCATGAGGTAATTTTTAAAAAATTTATAACTGCCTTTGAATTAATCCCACCAAAGTGTTACAATTGAGAGAATGTACTCATGAATGTCGACAGGCATGTGCTATGCATGCTAGCGTACCTGTGAACATCTGGGACAGTCGGGATAGCAAATTACCTTACAATAAAAAAAGGTAAAAAATAAAGCTAAAGCTCTTGTCAGTCCTCCCTTTCCAGCACCTGTTGGCTAAGTGCTAAATTCAACTTTCACTTTCACACCAGACCAGTAGTTAGCGCTTTGTGAAAAAAGTAAGCCCTGTTTGTGACTTTTAATTTATAATCTATCTGTTGCCTGGGGAAACGGAGGTAAATTATCTGTTTTTTATTGTAAAGTGGAGGCGAGCGGCAGGCAAGAAGTGAGATGTCATGGAAATCCAAAGGGTTAGCAATACTGAATGTATGGAGGGCAGGACACAAATAGTATGGAATTTTATTGCTTAGTGTCTGCAGACTGCATCTGTATTGGGACGTTTTATTCAATTAAACAGAGTTGTGGCTCATATATTAGCCCTGTTGGATGTGCTTATAAAGGAATATTAACTTTTTGAATTGCCATTTCCGGTTCTATCGCATTCGCGTCTGTTGTAAGGTTATGAAATGTCGGTAATTATCATTAATGGACTCTAAAGTTGTTAGGTCAGGTTTGTGTGTTGCTGTTACAGCTTTTTGTGGCTTTGTCTGCTACTGTTGTGTTCTTCTTACAAGTGGGGATCGGGGAAAGAAAAGACTTTAGATAACATCTTTTTTCTGTCTACAGAAAAGTGGATTAGAATTTTGAAAGTTAATTATAACTTTTCCTGCCAGATAACACCCATAGTTCCTAATGACATCCACAATAGTCCTTTTTTTGAGGGGAGAGGGGAGGGGGGAGCTTCCTTGACTGAATAACTTCCCAATTAATAACAGTAATATTTACTAATACTAGGTAGCATTATAAAGCAAGATATATGCAAAAAATTACATGTTGTAGAAATGTTTGTCACTTGTTCTTATGTTCATATTCTGGGAGAGCTGCATTTTGTTCAGGGGCATAGTATAAACCCAGCTGTGGAAGACAAGAAGACCATATTGTCAATGTTTTTATAGTACACCACACTATACTAAATATATTGCTATTTGTTTGTTACTAATCATGAGGATTTGCAATATTTCCAGATGCAAGTGGCTTGGGAATTATTGCATGGCATTTATTTGTTAGTTGTGCATCTTTAAATATTTTCAGTACTTACATTGATAATTAAACTAGCATATTTTTCAAGTTTTTGTATATATTTCCATAAACAAGCAATTGGAAGAGTATCTTGCTGTCATACGAAAGCTCAAGTCCGGCTAATAATACAAGTTTAGATACAGTTTTCAGGAAATGACAATTTGTGAAACTTTGAAAGACTAATATCATTCTGGGTTTGTAAGCATTAAAATATTTGTATTTGTCTTATGTTTTTAACTTGATTTTTCAGAAGATGCTCTTGAATGTAAGGATGAGAGTAGGCTGTTAGTGGTGTGGCATTTCAGTGCTCAGAGGTACTAAACAAGAGACAAGCAGATTAGCCTGCCTAGGTACGCAGGAGCACCTCTGAAAAGCTTTACTTATTTAGTGCAAGTTGTTAACTTGTACATTAATTTGGTAGAAAAATAACTAAATTACCATAAAATGTGAGTGTGTGTTTAATGCATCGTTGATGTATGCCTCATTTGTTATTTTGATCAATGATTATTTAGTTGGAATCCAATAATCCAAAAAAAGCACCAAACCATGCCGGAACAAGTCCCAGGATGATTTTATTGACCCAATCAATTAAAACATAAACGCTAAACCATCACTGTGTTTTCGATTGTAACTAACCCTATTGTAGAGTTGTTTTTTTTATTAATGGAGTTTTACATCTGATGAAGTTAGACAAAAATGCAGTGACAGTTTAGCATTTATGTTGTAATTGAGTGGTTCAGAAAAATCCATCTGGGACTTGTTCTGGCATGGCTTTGGTGCTTTTCTGGATTATTGGTGCCTTTTTTGCACAGAGTTTTCTCCATTTTCTTTTTGTTTATTTACCTGGAATGTAATACTTTTGTAATGTAGAAGGTGAATAAATTTGTCATAAATTCAGCTTCCAAAAGCAGTGATTTGAAATTAAAATGACTGCATTTGAAGCTGCATTCACAATACAGATTTACAGATGTGTGTATATGTATGTATGTATGTATGTATATATATATATATATATATATATATATACATATACATGCTGCAGTTTGTTAGTCTGATGTTGATTCCTTCTGTAATGCTGCTTTGGGTGTCTGTGTAATTTATCTATACCATCGTCAGTTTCTTGGGCTAATAATTATTGATACTCATTAGGTTATTTTGTTGGAAAGACACTTTTGTAATTTTTTTATGTATTTTTGGCAGTGGCAGTAACAGCACAGCATAAAGGACTCTGCAGTGCTCTTCAACTTATGATAGTTTGTAGCCCATGCTTTTGATGCTGATCTGTCTGATATCATGACATGTCCGATAAGGGTGATAGGTTGGCTCGGTTTTATATTTTAAATATTTTTATATGGTTGGTAAATTTTCTGATGAATGAAATGTTGTTTTGATTATTTGTTTGAAAATATGGTGCTTATTTGTTTTTCTGTAACCTGGCTAAATTAAAAACATGCCCTTGTTTAAAGTTATGATGGAAAATGTATGACTGTATTTAGTTATGTGTAAGGAGACAATACACCCTCCCTTTTTTTAATTTCTCCAAATCTTTTGGGTTCTTTTTTATAAGACCCATTGCTCCTACTACTATTAGAACTGTCTCGGTATTTTTCTTCCACTTTGTTTTTATTTCTGTCTGTAAATCCTGATATTTTATTACTTTGTCTCTCTGTATGCAAGACAGTGTAGTCACTGGTGTGGCGATTTCAGTGATCAATGCTACTTTTGTCTTCCTTTCATGGACCACTATATCTGGTTTTCTAGCATCTACCTTTTAAACTGTTGGTAATGGATGTAATGTAGACTTCATCATTTTCTATGATGCTTTGTGGATCATGTTTCCAGTGTTTTTCAGCCACTTCAGTACCATAATGTTTGCACAATCCCTAGTACAACAGTCTTGCCACATTATTTTGCCTTTCATTACACAGTCCTTTTGCCATTAGTATGTCACAACCAGCAACGGGGTGTGCAACTTTTTCCAATTCTGTTTTTAGAAACCGTACCTTTGTCTATTTCTCCACCATGTTCAATGGACTTTGCGAACCAGTGTGTATGTAGCCTACTATCTTGGGCCGCCAATATTAACATTTCATCTCTTGGTTTGAATTTGCCTCTTCTTAACCATTCCTGCATTCAATCCTGATCAACATGAGGTTCTTCCACCCTTCCTTTATAATCATGTCTACATCTTGACAGTATTACAAATATTTAGTGTGGGGAAAAGCAATTTACTTTCTGAAAATAATATGCTTTTGCAACAGATAAATTTGTGGGGGGAAAAACGTCCCTACTACTCATAGTGTTATGTAAGAACAGTCTTTGGAAATGATTTCCTCCCAGCTTTGGTTAGCTGTCTAGGTACCATAATGTTTGGACTGCAGCCAGAATCTTTGTGTTCAAGTCCTTGTGGATAGGGTGCTAGCTAGTCATGCTTCTAAAAGGAGATCTTCTGGTCAAATCTTTCATTCTGGTGCCTGTGTATACATTATATTGATGGGCTTGACTGGGTGAATGCTTCATTTTGGTGCTTGTACATACTAGGAAATGTTACACACGTTTCGTTTGGGGAAGTGTTTCATTTTGGCGATTGTGCATACCTCAACATTCTACTGAAGGGGTT
>NC_056728.1:1860868562-1860976062 GCF_019279795.1 Protopterus annectens | reverse complement strand
GATGTACCACATAATGCCAACCAGAGTGAGGATGATGATTATGACTCAGATGATGACATTCCACTCGCACGTCTTCGTGAAAAGGCCATTGCCTGTGATAAGGATGATGCTCCTGTGCCCGCCATTCCTGAAAGACCACTACCAGTGTCCAAAGCAGACCTGACCTGTAATTATGACAGTGACCAAGACAGTGAGGATGAGGTGCCACTTGCACACCTAAGGAAGGTGCCCACACACAAGTTGGCCACACACTATGGCCACCAAGGGCATTCAGAGTATGACGCAGACGATGGCATGCCTTTATCTGTGTTCACGAAAGCACCTGGTCTGACTGACACAGCTATGCAGTCCTCCACAGTGCATGGCACTGCAAGTGCTGATAAGGGTGTGGATGTGCCTTCGACTGTGCATGATGTGGGAAGTAGTCCACAGTATGGTGATTGTGATGGAGATAATCCTCTAGATATGAGTCCAAGTAGCTCCTTGTCAGAGACTGATATGGGTGTGCCTCAGCAGGGAACATGTGTCAACAGTTCACTACCAACTGCAAGCAGTACAGTTGCTACTGGCATTGAGAGAGCATCATCTCTCAACCCTTCAGCCCTTCCCATTTCCAACTGTTCCTTGCACCCAGTCAGGCACGCCGAGCATGCCCACCACGTAAAATCACGTGGGAAAACATCTTCAAACTTTACACATTGAGGAATTTGTGGGGCCAGTAGGACCAATAGATCACTTGGGCTCAGATAGCACAGAGATGGACTTCCTGAATTTGATGTTCCCAGAGGAGCTATACACCTGTATTGCTAATGAAACAAATCGCTATGCTGCACAGAGGCAGGCCGCAGCAGGCAAGGTTGATCTGGTGGAGTCCTGTGTGCCCAGGAGACACACGCACATTTCTAGGTGTCAGAATATACATGTCTATTGTACATGTTCCTGAATTGAGGCAGTACTGGGAAACGCACCATGTATATGGTCGCTTCCCAATAGCAGAGTACATGACCAGAGATAGGTTTGAAAAATTCAGCAGTACTTCCACTGCAATGATAACAGCCTGAGCCTACCACATGGTGCTGTGGGTCATGACAAGCTACATCACGTATGGCCAATACTGGATGCAGTACTTCATGCATGCAGGACACGCTACAATGTGCATCGTGAGGTGGCTGTAGACGAAGCCATGGTTGGCTTCCGTGGACACTTGACATTTAGACAGTTTATGCCTGGTAAGCCTGAGAGGTATGGCATTAAGGTGTGGGTGTTGGCAGACTCAACCAATGGGTATGTACATGAATTCCAGGTATACACTGGAAAACGGAGCAGAATACAGAGGTCGGGCTGGCACACAGAGTTGTAGTTGACTTAACTAGGGGATTGATTGGCAAGAAGCATCACATTTACTTTGATAACTTCTTTACCTCTGTTCCACTAGCACAGCAATTGCTGAAAGATGATCTATACTGTTGTGGAACCATGCGCACTAATAGGTCATGATGGCCTCTTACATTCAACAGACAGGCCATTGGAAAAGCAGCTCGAGGCTACTACAAGCAATTGCAGAGTGGACCACTGCTAGCTACTGAATGGAAGGATAGCAAACCAGTATTCATCCTGTCAACTAACTGTAACCCAACCTTGCCAGTCTCCAGCACATACAGAAGAAAGCGTGATGGAAGAAAGACATCAGTGCCATGTCCACCAGTTGTAAACATGTACAACAGTTACATGAATGGGGTGGACAGAGCAGATCAGCTGAGGACACAGTATCCCAGTGCCAGAAAGGCCCACAAATGGTGGCTGTACTTGTTCTGGTTCTTATGGGATGTGGCCATTGTCAATGCTTTCATTATATTCCGTGAAAGTATCAGACATCAGTAACTATCATGTTCTGGACGTATTATTCCGGCAACACAGTTACAGTTCCGAAGGAATCTAGGCTTGCATCTACTTGCCAGTTACACAAAGAGGAAAAGATGCACTGAGATTACTGTCCCAGAGGCTGTGAGCCGACTTGAGCATGGCTCTCACTTTCCAGTGAAATGGCATAAATCAAGATGCAAAAACTGTGCCAGCAAGGGTAAACGTGCAGATATATATATATATATATATATATATTATTGACTGCCTTGCATCCTCTCATTTGACAAAATCATAAATTGTTTAGGCAATGACAATATCCAAACTCATATGTTATATTTCTTTGCGACTATTCTGCACTGCTGTGGTAAAATATTTCCTGTGCTTTCGAACTATGAAGTCATTCTGTTGAGTTACTGATTATAGTCTTGATCTTTTATTTAGCATTAAATATATTGATACCTCCTTTTGTGCGTGAGATACCAGAGGCATATATCACCTGTTAGACTATTTGCATATCTGTTTGGTGAGGGAGAGAAATAAGTGCATTGCTTTTCACATGCTTCTGTGCAGGTATATTACATCAGAATGTTGTATTGCATTGTGTTTTATATATATATATATATATACACACACACACACACATTTACACACATATATATATATATATATATATATATATATATATATATATATATATATATATATATAGAGAGAGAAATAAGTGCATTGCTTTTCACGTGCTTCTGTGCAGGTATAGTACATCAGAATGTTGTATTGCATTGTGTTTTTCAGGTGTGATTTCAAGTGTAAAGCAACACAGCCACCACCAGAGATGCCATCTGTTGAGGAGAAAGCAAGCAGCATTTACCTGTTGGGTGAGGAAACTGACTGTGATGGTTGTAGCAGTGGTTCAGACAATGGTATGCACCTTGATGTACCACATAATGCCAACCAGAGTGAGGATGATGATTATGACTCAGATGATGACATTCCACTCGCACGTCTTCGTGAAAAGGCCATTGCCTGTGATAAGGATGATGCTCCTGTGCCCGCCATTCCTGAAAGACCACTACCAGTGTCCAAAGCAGACCTGACCTGTAATTATGACAGTGACCAAGACAGTGAGAATGAGGTGCCACTTGCACACCTAAGGAAGGTGCCCACACACAAGTTGGCCACACACTATGGCCACCAAGGGCATTCAGAGTATGACGCAGACGATGGCATGCCTTTATCTGTGTTCACGAAAGCACCTGGTCTGACTGACACAGCTATGCAGTCCTCCACAGTGCATGGCACTGCAAGTGCTGATAAGGGTGTGGATGTGCCTTCGACTGTGCATGATGTGGGAAGTAGTCCACAGTATGGTGATTGTGATGGAGATAATCCTCTAGATATGAGTCCAAGTAGCTCCTTGTCAGAGACTGATATGGGTGTGCCTCAGCAGGGAACATGTGTCAACAGTTCACTACCAACTGCAAGCAGTACAGTTGCTACTGGCATTGAGAGAGCATCATCTCTCAACCCTTCAGCCCTTCCCATTTCCAACTGTTCCTTGCACCCAGTCAGGTACGAGCATGCCCACCACGTAAAATCACGTGGGAAAAACATCTTCAAACTTTACACATTGAGGAATTTGTGGGGCCAGTAGGACCAATAGATCACTTGGGCTCAGATAGCACAGAGATGGACTTCCTGAATTTGATGTTCCCAGAGGAGCTATACACCTGTATTGCTAATGAAACAAATCGCTATGCTGCACAGAGGCAGGCCGCAGCAGGCAAGGTTGATACGCGGTGGAGTCCTGTGTGCCCAGGAGACACACGCACATTTCTAGGTGTCAGAATATACATGTCTATTGTACATGTTCCTGAATTGAGGCAGTACTGGGAAACGCACCATGTATATGGTCGCTTCCCAATAGCAGAGTACATGACCAGAGATAGGTTTGAAAAAATTCAGCAGTACTTCCACTGCAATGATAACAGCCTGAGCCTACCACATGGTGCTGTGGGTCATGACAAGCTACATCACGTATGGCCAATACTGGATGCAGTACTTCATGCATGCAGGACACGTTACAATGTGCATCGTGAGGTGGCTGTAGACGAAGCCATGGTTGGCTTCCGTGGACACTTGACATTTAGACAGTTTATGCCTGGTAAGCCTGAGAGGTATGGCATTAAGGTGTGGGTGTTGGCAGACTCAACCAATGGGTATGTACATGAATTCCAGGTATACACTGGAAAAACGGAGCAGAATACAGAGGTCGGGCTGGCACACAGAGTTGTAGTTGACTTAACTAGGGGATTGATTGGCAAGAAGCATCACATTTACTTTGATAACTTCTTTACCTCTGTTCCACTAGCACAGCAATTGCTGAAAGATGATCTATACTGTTGTGGAACCATGCGCACCAATAGGTCATGATGGCCTCTTACATTCAACAGACAGGCCATTGGAAAAGCAGCTCGAGGCTACTACAAGCAATTGCAGAGTGGACCACTGCTAGCTACTGAATGGAAGGATAGCAAACCAGTATTCATCCTGTCAACTAACTGTAACCCAACCTTGCCAGTCTCCAGCACATACAGAAGAAAGCGTGATGGAAGAAAGACATCAGTGCCATGTCCACCAGTTGTAAACATGTACAACAGTTACATGAATGGGGTGGACAGAGCAGATCAGCTGAGGACACAGTATCCCAGTGCCAGAAAGGCCCGCAAATGGTGGCTGTACTTGTTCTGGTTCTTATGGGATGTGGCCATTGTCAATGCTTTCATTATATTCCGTGAAAGTATCAGACATCAGCAACTATCATGTTCTGGACGTATTATTCCGGCAACACAGTTACAGTTCCGAAGGAATCTAGGCTTGCATCTACTTGCCAGTTACACAAAGAGGAAAAGATGCACTGAGATTACTGTCCCAGAGGCTGTGAGCCGACTTGAGCATGGCTCTCACTTTCCAGTGAAATGGCATAAATCAAGATGCAAAAACTGTGCCAGCAAGGGTAAACGTGCTGAGTCATCATGGGGGTGCCCAACTTGCAAGGTCAACCTGTGTGTTGAATGCTTTGGAGAGTACCATGGCCATAAATTTCTCCCATAGTGCTGTGGGCCTTGGGTGTGCCACTGTGATGTAATGGTTCCCTCCGGCAAAGAACACATGCAAAAAAACACAGCCTGGGTCAGTCTAGACCTTTTGACATGTTGCCTTGATGTAGCTCTCCACTCAGTCTCCCTCCCTTCAGGTGTAGTCAGTGTATGTAGGTCAGGGCAACAGGGTTTACATTAGCTCCTCCCTTCTGGCCATTGCAGAAAGGACACATGTAAATGGAAAGGGCAGAGGTAAAGCAGAGTGCCTCACCTGCTTTTTCAGTGTACATGTGCTCTTTCTGTGCCCCCATGTCAGTTAGCAGCCAAGCCCTTCAGCACCAATGCCAGGAAGGTCCCTCTTCACTTTTGTTTTGCCAACTGCTCTTAGGTTGGTGGGTGCATCACAGGGGGCATACTCAGCCAGCATGGATCTTGTGATCTACCGGGATCGCACTTGGGAACCTGGAGACTCTACAGCACAGTCCCATAGTGCTGCTGTCCTCGGTAAGCATGGGCTTGGGTGTGCCACTGTGATGTAATGCAAAAACATGCAAAAAGACACAGCCTGGGTCAGTCTTGGTCTTTTGACATGTTGCCTTGATGTAGCTCTCCCCTCAATCTCCCTACCTTCAGGTGTAGTCAGCGTATGTAGGTGAGAGTAATAAATGTATGAAGGTCAGAACAGCAATTAGTGAGTTACTTCAGTCCCTCATCCCTTAGGTCCATTGCTGAATGGGCACATGTAAAGAGAAAAGGCAGAGGTAAGGCAGACTGCTGACACTGAAGGAGGTCATGAGACCATAGGTGGTATCAGCAGTCTGAGTGGGCAGCCGGCACAGCTATGGGACACTACACATAACCAACATCTGGAGCCCCATGCCTGTCCTTGGCATATTAGCAGAGCGGCGGTCCTTACCCTGCTTTTTCTCTTTACATGTGCCCTGGCTGTGCACTCTTGTCAGTGTCCATCCATGCTTTATTTTAGATAAGGTAAGACTGTCTTCTGCTGTTCAGACGTTTACAGAATGCATTCATGCATGGCTTGATGCACAGGGTCGGTGGATCGACAATATGCCATAATGGCATCACCGCCGAAGATGTTCACTGGTTCAGAAGGGATGGCATTCACCTAACTGAGGAGGGCATTGCGTTGTTCTTGACCAACCACCACAATGGCGTGAGGAGAGCCATGCACGATTGTGAGAAGAATGGAAAACAACCATGACCAAGTCAGACCAGTATAGTAAGTAAAACACTATTATGAAATGTGTTGTGTAAAATTAATTTCTCTGATCTTGGCAAATAACTGTTATGGAAATTATGATTTTTTTCATATTTTGGTAAATAACTTTGCAAGGGGGAATCTGAATGTGCCAAGTAATATCTCATTTTGAAGACAGTATTGCTGGTTATAATATGGTAAAAGAATTTTGCCTGTATGTTTGACACGTGCAGATATCAAAGTTTGTTTGAGACTTATGGTTATGGAAATTATGATTTTTTTCATATTTTGGTAAATAACTTTGCAAGGGAGCATCTGAATGTGCCAAGTAATATCTCATTTTGAAGACAGTATTGCTGGTTCTAATATGGTAAAAGAATTGTGCCTGTATGTTTGACACATGTGCAGATATCAAAGTTTGTTTGAGACTTATGGTTATGGAAATTATGATTTTTTCATATTTTGGTAAATAACTTTGCAAGGGAGCATCTGAATGTGCCAAGTAATATCTCATTTTGAAGACAGTATTGCTGGTTCTAATATGGTAAAAGAATTTTGCCTGTATGTTTGACACATGTGCAGATATCAAAGTTTGTTTGAGACTTATGGTTATGGAAATTATGATTTTTTTTCATATTTTGGTAAATAACTTTGCAAGGGAGCACCGCATTGTGAGAAGTAATACATCAATTTGAAGACAGTGTTACTCCTTACAACATGGTAAAAGAACTGTGTCTGTGCACTGTACACACGTACAGATATCACAGTTTGTTTAGTCTTGTACGATTATGAAAATTATACATTTACAATACTTCTCATTATTATGCCCATATCTTTGCGAGGGAGCATGGTAATCACACAAATGATGCATCATTTTGAAGCTGACATTCAGATGTACAACTTCTACACTGATATGTAGGCTCTGTCTGTTACAGGTGATGAGATATTATGCTTTGTTTATTTATCAGTTATGAGAAATAATATACTAATCATATTTCTGTGAATATCTCATGAAAGGAGTGTCACACAGTTATGGTTAAAGTATCATTTTAAAGCTGACATTCATACTAACAAATTGAATTCAAATTGTATGGGTCTGCATGGTACATAGACCAAGATATTGTGCTTTGCTTTTCCAAAAAGTTAAAAAAATTGCACAATATCAGCATTCCTTGCCAAATATTTAATTATGACTTTGATATGCACTATCAACATTTACACTGTTGGAAATGTCAGTGTCTGCTGAACAACTTTCACGTTTACATTTTTAGTGTAGCTCTTATAGTTAAAGAGTTATGAGCATTTGTTTTCTGTATAGTATTACAAATGGATTTTCTGAAAATGAGCTCAGGCTGCACTTCCTGAGCTGCTCTGGAGTGAATGAGTTAATGGGTGAGTTTTGTGTCTATTTTGTTCATAGTATGAATTCTGAGTGTTCATCAGACTTTTATGCAATGACAATAGTTATTTGTTTGTTGTATATCAGGCTGTGACTGTTGCTTCTTTAATATTATGGTTGTGAACCTGATATGTTAACATTACGAGCTCTGAGTTTTAACAGATTCACAAGCTGTGTAATAGTTATGACAGCAGTGTTTTATTTATTTACTATAAGTTTTAATATGCTATGCTGATTGTATTTAACAAAATGTAGTTTTGTTCTAAGCTTGGATCTAAGTTATTTTAAAACATGTTTTTGTTACAAGTGCACTATGCAAATGGGGAGTAAGTATTGCTATGTTTCATTGCCTCATTTTTTAATCAGGCTGTGATTGTTACTTCTTTAATATTATGGTTGTGAACCTGCCATGTTAACAGTATGAGCTCTGAGTTTTTAACAGATTCACAAGCTGTGTAATGGTTATGACAGCAGTGTTTTATTTATTTACTATAAGTTTTAATATGCTATGCTGATCGTCTTTAACAAAATGTAGTTTTGTTCTAAGCTTGGATCTAAGTTATTTTATAACATGTTTTTGTTACAAGTGCACTATGCAAATGGGGAGTAAGTATTGCTATGTTTCATTGCCTCATTTTTTAATTGCTTAATTGCCTTTTAACTAGATTGGTTAGCTGGTTCTTAAATCGTTGTGTGTAGGAATTGTTTTCAGGATCTGACGAAGGCATATGCCGAAAGCGCTTATCCTGTTCTTGTTTTTGTTGTATTAAAGTTCCAGTTTTATGTCTATGGTGTTACGCTCCATTTTTGTTTTCTTCTGATTTGTGTACTGGAGCGTTCCTTGATGGTGCTACTGGATTTTGGTACTGTTTACACTGTATCTTTGGCAAGAAGCTTAAGACACTGGTTCTCAAGATACAAGGAAAGGGGAAGAAAGTCTATGGCAAAGGGGTTTCAAGACGAATGCCTGACAAACTGAACAAGACATATGGTCATGAGAAGCTCCGAGACAAAATAGAAACTTATTGTGGTGGTCTTTATGGAAAATCTGTCTCCCACACTGGCATTTACCCTTCCTGGATGGCATTAACCCCAAGATGCACAAAATAAGATATGAAAAAACATAAACCCCAATGGGGCACTTATCTGCAACTGCAAATAAGTCAGCAAACAGATGTGTGTAGTCACTGGAGAATGAAAATGCATTCAACTGGCAGAAAACTGACACAGGTAAACAGACTGATGGTGAATAGATACGTTCAGTCTGGCAGAAAAGAAGTTCTGGCAATGGTAGGCTTGAACATCACTTTTATGCCTTATGTTATGCATGGAGCGTTTGGGTGATGTTCAGCTTACCTTTAAAGCAACAGGAGTCTTTGGTATACTGACCGACCATCAAGTTTCATGGCAGGGAAATCCTTGCATTAAGAATACTGCAGCAGCGAATGTAAGGACATCAGCTGATCCAACTTAAGCTTATACACCAATATCAGGTAGAACCTAGAAAGGCAGAGCACAACCAGAGTGTAAAGAGAGAGCTGTCTGCCTTAGTTTATGTCCCTGCAGAAGAAACAGAGAGATGAATGCCCTGGTTTATAGACAACTGAAAATCCTTTTTGGAAGAAACTATGGAGTAGTTCTAAAAAACAACCACTCCTTGAAAAGGCTGGTCATGGCTCCCTACCTATGAAGGCCTTATATCCTTCATGTAGAGATGATGGCCAGTAGAAAGAGCATTTTTCAAGAAATGAACTTCATTGCTACTGAGTTACTGGACTCAAATGATGGATGGGTGGACCACCCTTTTGGTTGTGATGTCCAGGCCCTGTGGAGAGGAAAAGGATGACAGAGTTTCAGCACTTCTTAAGGAACTGCATGCATAGACAGTCATACGTCATAATCTTGCTTTCCACAAGGTTAATATGCACAGAGGTAGCTGATATACACTTAATACATGAAATAACTGAGGTATTGATCATAAAAGTATCTGAGATAGGTCAAGACTTCCTGCAAACTAACTAACTGGTGTTTCCAAGAGCTCTGCCAAAATACAGAACTTTTTCCTCTTGGAAGCACTGGCCTGCCAAGTGGAAGAATCCCTAGCATCATCAAGAACTCCTGAGACCTCAGACAATAGTCCCAGTGATATCTGGGAGTCCAGGTCAGAAAACTGGGCATGATGTGGAGTGTGTTGCCACCCAATCTGGTGACATCCTTTGCAGGGCCAAAATGGGTTTCCTAACACTACCAACCTGAATGCCTGATATGTCTTTCTGTGCCATCAAGGGATAATGAACACGAGTTTTGGTCTTTCTTCTCTGAAAACTGAGATGTGAGATTGGCAGGAAATAGATGATCCCAAAGCATAAAGGAATCCCCCATACTAAAGGAGATAAAATACTTCCTCTTGTACCCTAACTTGCATTAATTTAGCAGTTTTACTACCTCCCACCTATTACAAATCACTAAAGGACAGATAAGAGACTATGAATGATAGAGGGCATTGGAAGCATTTGGCAGTATGTCTACCCAATGGCAAAGATGTTGAACACTGTACCCCAAAACATCTCCACAGCCATCTTGACTATTGGTTGGCAAGTACAAACAATGCAGAAGTTCTATTGAAGCCAAGACTCTTATTACTTCTCTGTTTTGTTTCACTTGCTCATCTAGCTGTTACAGATACCAAAAGTATCTAAACAGTTTATAAAACTTAGAAAGTTAGACATACTAGTTCACAGTAACATGGCATCTGTAGAACTCAGTGAGGGAGGGGTAAGGGTATTTATCCAGGACAACCTACCAGAGTCCCCGCTACCTCATATTTGATGGATTCTTACAAAATGGAAACATAACTAGTATATAAAGCAGTTGCAGCTATGGACAGGAGGAGATAGAGATTAACATTAATTAATATTACTTCTTCAACATCAATTTAATTTAATGGTGCATTATCCAAGTGAAACACAAGGAATTAATACAATTAAAAAATACCACAAATTTTGTAAGTCATTCAGTGCAAATACACTTTGAATGCATTATAAAATAAGTAACATTACATGGTGGTGGTGCTGCGGTAGTGTTGTCGCCTCACAGTAAGACGCTGTCCGGTTCGATTCTCAGTTAGAGCGTCTTCTGCATGGAGACATGCATGAATGGGCATACCTTCATTGAAGGTTGTGCGTCAGGGCTGGTAACTCGGTACGTAAAAATCAACTACTAATCATTAGCGGACCGGAGTTCCGCTGTGGCGACCCCTAATCGGGAAAAGCTGAAAGACACAAACAAACACATGCTACACACAGCCAACGTAAATAATAAACATATACGATAAACAAATAGTACAGATTATTTTACCATAAAAATACATGAGATGTACAACTGTTGAAAATGCTTTCCAACACTGTAAAATCAGTCTTGTAACAGCTTTTGTGAAAAGTCCAAGCTGAAGATAATAGTAAAATTCAAATGTAACAAACGTGGTTAACATACTTTGCTAAGCTAGACCACCCACAGTTACAGGCAACCTGCAGTAATCCAAACCAAATGTCCTGTTGCACCAAATCCATGGTTAAGGCAGTACAGTTACTGAATTTATCCCCCAAAAAACCCAGACAGCTCACAAAAGTTCAAATAAATTTAGGCAGGGCCTATACATATATTAAACCAAGGCCACAAAAACTCCACAGGCAGTTCTGTTTGCATACAAAACAAAATAATGGGTTTGGAGCAAAGATAGAAATGCTGGGAATAGCAAAGCATGAGGGGGAACATAGCAGTAGTATCAGGATTGTCAGGAATGAAAAATATCCCAAATCACTAGACTGAAAATCCAGAAATATAACATTGGCATGCACTGGGCTGATAGACCACATAAAGTGCATGTGTGGTGGACCACACATGATGCATGCACAAGGACTACACAGAGTGCATGCATTGGGACTGCACATGATGAATGCTCTAGGACTACACATGATACATGCACTGGGACCACACACAATGCATGCACTGAGTCCATCAAGGAATTGTCAGGAGAAGAAAGCCAGTGTTACAGCATGACAATGTGGAAAATGCCAGATGGTTCTAAGCAGCCCCACAACTGACTCTATATATTAAAAAATCACAGCCCCAGTGCAAAACTTGAACAACTTAATGATGAAACCACATATATGAAAATCATAAGGCTAACATAAATGTCAAACATTAAGAGGCCAAGTGTAAAATTGATAAGTAATGCTAACCAAATTTGTCCTATGTAGCTACCAACTGCCATCTTAGACCACATGTGACCTTTCCCTTGGGAAAGGTGTTCAGATTTGTTAAAGGTAGATCATGCCTGTTAAACATGATCGACTTCTTTGAGAAAGTCACCAAGGCCCTGGACGAAGGAAAGACAGTGCATACCACCTATCTTGACCTAGCCAAATCATTTGACACCATCCCCCACTCAGGTATTATAGAGAAATTCTCCCAGTTGGGAATTAACCCCTACATTACCAGATGTGTAGCCAACTGGCTCACCGACAGGAAACATACTGTCAAAGTGGGTGACTTCATCATTAGCAAAAGACCAGTCACTAGTGGAGTACCACAGAGTTCTGTGCTGGGCCCCTTACTGTTCAAAATTTATTTCTCAGAAGTCTAGGCAAACATGGATGGCCTATGGCTGACCAAGTTTGCTGATGATTGCAAATTGGGAGCAATCATTGAGTCCCCCAACGATGTTAGTATACTGCTGACAGGGTTAACACAGATAAATAATTGGTCCCAAAGCCATATATTAAAGATAAAAGCAAAACATGCAATATTATTCCCTTTGGCAAAGCTGACATCCCTGTGAATTACATTACAGATAGTACTCCCCTAACTGTAGACCCAGTGGTATGTGATCTAGGTACTCAGGTTGATAGCAATCTGAACTTTGACTACCATGTATCCACAGATTAAGTTTCTTAATTCTCACAAAGGCTGATGGGATGAAGTTCTGATGAAGTCCTGACAGGAATAGGACAAAAGTGCTTAAATTAAAATATCTAATATTGTACTGGATTATTTTGTTGTGTGTTGCTGTCCTCGTCAATTTAGAATAAACCATATTTGCATTTTGTGATCATGGTTGGTTGCTTTATTCTACTACCAGCGTTTTTCTAAAGGTGTCACTACGTGATCATTATACTGGTTGGTTACAAGTGCTGTTTCTTTGCTGCACAGGCGCATGCTTCCATTTGGTTCCAAATTTTGAAAGTTGCTAGAATAACAGAATGTGTGTTAGTATACATTTTTCTGAAAGATATGAAGTTTGAAAGTCAAATGCATGTCATTTAGTGACTGCAGTCCAGTGTGATTTACCAGAAAACCACACATTTTATGAGGAACAGACCAAAAATATGGACAGCTGAAAGATATGCACCTAAGAGTAATATTGTGTAATTCTATATGGAAACTTTCTAAAAGCAACTTGAAGCCATACTGAATAGTTATTTTGGAAGGGTTAAGCCTTTACACTATAGGAGCAATCAATGCACTCAGACTGACGTCTCATATCCAAAAATGTATGTTCATTGACAATACTACTCCACTCACAACCATGGCTGAAAAGGCTTCTTAATATACTCCTTCAGTTTTTTGGAACGGGAATGCTACAGTGTAGCAAGAGTTCATCCCTTCACCTATGTTTAAGAGAATATTTTGAATATTAAATGTGCAGACATTTTACCATAACTTTCTCTATGTATGGACTTCTAATATTTGGAAATGTATGAGAAATCAGCTGATATAATGTAAGGAAGGCATACTGCATGGTTTCTCATTTTTGACAGTCCTAGGCTATACTAGTAAAACTTCATGGGCATTAGTAAATTAGTATACCTTGAGGGTCCCACACTGTTCCAAAGTCTCAGCTCTATAAGGCTTTGGGAGTAATTTACAAATAACATTGCACCTGTAAATGTAGAAAGTCCTTCATATAGGCATAAACAGATTCCTCCACCGTGGAATATTCTGTTATTGAAAATATTAATAATGCAATTTTGCAAATATCTGAAACCTTAAAACACCTGCACAACTGTTGCAAAATATATTGAGCTGCTTAAGTTGGAACTTTGAATATACTTACATCAGAGGTATGTTAGTTTTTAATGTGTGGGTGTATGCTGAGATACATAACAGAAGGAGGTAATAGAAACTAGGCTTAAAAGCAAGAAGCCAGAACTGGGAAAGATCAGGAGCATATATCAGAACTGGTTGTAGAATTTTACCAAGGCCATAAAGGATTTAATCAATGGATAAGCAAGTTATGCAGGTCATGGGTAGGGAAGTCATTCTACAAATATTAAAAATAAATAGCACATTATTTCCCCTGCCTGCATATTACATCCAGCAGATTACCATGGTGCTTAAAAGTACTTCAGCATTTGTGACTGTTCTGCATAGGGGAGCTCTAGCATGACTATAAAACGACACCTGTTTTTTGGCAGTCACTAATATGTTTTCGAAGAAGCAGATGATTAACTCAAAATGAATACATTGTGATATATTTATCCATGTTTGTGTCTTTTAATACATTTCTATTATTGTTTGTGAACAGTCAGAGAAACTGTGTGAAGTGCCTTCAATTGTAGTGTACTTTGCATATATATATAAATATGCACGTCATAACTAGTAAGTCATGGATCTTCCAGGATCTAGCTGTTAGAGAATCGGGCCTTCAGTATGATGAAACAGCCTTCCTGTCATTGTAGTTTCAGTTTTTATAGCTTCTTTGGACACGCTCTGTCCTTCACTTGACCTCTCCCCCCAACACACACACACACACACACACACACACACACACACACACACACACACACACACACACACACACACACACACACACACACACACACACACACACACACACACACACACACACACACACACACTAGGACCTTGATTGTTTCAGTTTATGTTCTTTTATTCTGTCAAGGCCACAATAATTATTAAGCAATTCTTCTACCTTACATATTCACAATACAAAGACTGGCCAATTTTTCATTCTGAATGGCTGTCTCAGCATTCAGAAATAAGTTCCCAGGAAAACTTCAAAGGTGAATGCTCATAGACATTGTCCTATCAAAGAAAACATACTGTACTAGAAATATACTTATTACATATATTCAGGGTGTGATGTCCCCACTCTGGGCCAGTAATCAAGGAGCATGAGTCCTCACCACTGACACTGGTGAAGGATGTTCACTTGGAATACAAATGGATACACTTAGTATTTCCAGATGCAGACCTCTCTGCATCAAGCACAATTTCCTTTAAGAGCACACAGGGAACACACTCAGTCCGGGGGTCAGGATTTCTCTTTCTGTCTCCCTTCAGGTCTCCAATAAGACTCCAACTGGTATAGCTATAGGACTGAGACCTCAGCCGAGTGTCCAGGCCAAGTCCTCCAGTACCCTTTCTGTGAAACCAGTGCTTTGTGTTCCTGCTACAAGTAGCTGATACACACACACACACACACACACACACACACACACACACACACACACACACACACACACACACACACACACACACACACACACATGCACACACAGCTGGAAAAGGCTGGCATGGATTTACTGTTGTCTGGGCAGAACTTTATAGTTGCGCTGGTACTCTCTCATTCATTACATTACTGTATTCTAGCAACATGCATTATACATTGCTGCAGGAATCTACAAAGATAGTATACTTGTACCATCATGATAAACTTTGCTCTTACTGCTCACATTAGTATCTTGGCGATACTGGAATAGTGTGGCAATGTAGCTTTCTGGGGGGATGAAACACACATCACTGTAACATTAACATCACATTGCAGTTACATAGCAAACATATTTTGCTACATCAGCACTGACTATGGGTGTAAGGATATATTTTATATAAAATAAACTTTTGCTACAGGTATTTGGATTGCCTGACTTGATTGACTTTTCCCTCCTATTCCTTTATTTTCCTTCTTACTCTGATCCCTCTCTGCTGTGGTTAAACTTTAATAAAAACTTTATTTAAAAAAGTGACACAGACTGAGTCAGATAAAGCCAGTCTATATGATTAACATGTCACGCAAGTTAGGGGAAAAATAGCTCCTGAGGGTACTCACTGTACTATGGAGAGAGAGGCATACCCAACATTATTGGAGAATAAGCATACTAGTGGCATTGTACAAGTACAAAGGGAACATTCAAAGGTATCAGACTTCTGTAACATTTTCGGAAATTGCTGGATGGAATAATTAAATGAATGCACAGCATAGTAGAAAGTAAGATGGGAGATGAGCAGCTTGTATTTATATCAGGATGCAGCACAACTGACCTGTTATCTGCAGTGAGCCCAATAGTGATGAGGAAAGAGTCCAATTGGGCATACCTAGACACGAGAAGCATATAACAAAGTACAAGGAAAGATGATTTGCACAGTCCTGCCACACTCTGAGATCAAAAAAACATTACTAGTATTAGTGTAGGCTATGTACAAGGACTCCTATGAAGTTTCTAGTGGGAGTGGGTATATTGAGGTTCCACTCTGAGCTTACTCCTGTTCATACTGGTGATGGAATATATTAACAGATAGGTTGTAGGGGATGGATTAACAACCTGCTATATGTAGACAATGTAGCACTACCAGCAGACTCTGAACAGAAACTTGATAGGGGACAGAAGTACAAAACTGAAGGCCATGAGATGAAACTGAGCATAGGCAAGAGAGTGGTCCAGCACAAGGCAACCTAGATAGCTGCCTAGGGCATACCTCTCAACTTCGTAGTGCAAGAAATCTGGACAAAGCTCAACAAAAAGGGGGACAAAGGCCCAAAAATATGGACTTTTTTTAAATATTGCTCCTATAAACTTAGAAAGTTGCTAGAGTAACATGGTTGGTTTAATATACATTTTCTTAAGGATTTGAAGTATGAAACTCAAATGTATGTCATTATTTAGTGACTTCAATCCTCAAATTATGCCAGTGATTTGCCAGAAAACCACAAGAGGAACAGACCAAAAATATGAGCAAAAAATCTGAATATTCTGCAAAAATCTGGAGAGTTGAGAAGTATGGCCTAGGGCACAGTTCTGGCTAGGGGCCCCAGCCTGCCTTAAAAAAAATGCTATGTCTACCATCATGATATGTTAAAAAAAACAGTGCTCCATCTCAGCCAGCAACTATGTCATGGGGAGATTTTCATACGAGGAACATCAGCGTAGCATATTTGATTTGATCAACCAACAGGTGGGAATGAATGAAACTGCAGAGAGAGCAGACTTTTCTGTTGTTTTGCAGCATAGAAACTTTACTTTTGCAGCAGAGAGAGTTCTGTTTTTTTTCATAGAGAAGAATATTTTGCAGAACAGGGTGTGTGTTCTAGGAGGGAATGTTCTATATTGACTGCACGTGTAGGAGTTGTAGGATCTCCATATGGATTACAGAAAACTCACACAGAACTGGCTGGTTTTATAGACGTACAAAATTTAGGTAAGCCAACTCACAAGGTGTTAGTTTTAATCATTAAATATTCACCTTCTGGTTAACTGACTCACTCAGAGTCACACAGCCGACAAATGAAACTAGAAAGACTCAGACCTTGTAACTTTGACTACAGTCAGCAGTTTGTTGTGTTTAGCACCATCATCCAGTGCCCTAACTGACAGACCTTCCTTAATGTCTTCATTTTATGATAAATCACTTGGAATGACAGTCAGTAATGCTAGTCATTTAAGTTTCATAGCTGTTGTTCAGAAAATGCACTTCAAGTTAACTAACAATGTCTGAACTTTAGACTCTGAGTTATTAAGAAACTGCTTCCTGCAGTTAAAATTATAGGCTTGTATCATTCCACCTACATTGCCTACTGTGCACCTTTAAACACGACACTGACAGTGCTCTTGTGTCATCCCTGAAGCGAGACACTTTGTACAGTGAGTTTTCCTGATTAGCAAATAGATACAATAAAATATTTAAACTTTGGCTTAATGTAGAATTCTTGAAAAAAAATGAGAGGTATTTTTGTCCTTTCCTTGTAAAAAGTTGTAGCTTTCTGGTTAATTGTTGTGGCTAACAGTCATTAAGTGACAGCAGCCACATGAGTTTCAGACTTTGTATCCTTCAGAAAATGCTTGCAAAGCTTTTTATTCTAGCAGATTTCTAAGTACATATGAGAAGTATTAAAATATTTTCCTGATTTTTTCTTCTTTGTCTTTGATTTGAGCAAAGAAGTTGAGGTGGTAGAGGGGGTTATATTAAGTTTCTGGTACATTACTTATGAATGTATTCATTGAGTTGTTCTCAAGCAGATATATGAGGTGTACAGTCATGTGTGCATAAATACTTGGTTCCTTCAACCTATAGCAGTTATGATGTAAAGGAAGATATCGATTGGAATAAACAGGAGTATCTTCATATGAGCCATGTTCTCTGGGCACACATCTCGACTTCCTTGTTTTGCTGACTGTTGACCATATGATTATTATTTGGCTGCAAATAAACTGGACAGCACGGAGTCTTCAAGTTTAATGTAAACATTTTAACTGTGAATACATTCTTAATTAACCTTGCTTGTTTTTTTTTTTTTCCAGGAACACAGGTGTGAAAAGCACTGTGTTGGACTAAAGGACTGTCTGGTATTTAGTACAGATGAATAAGGCTATGAGCTGCTTCTATAGTGCAGAGTCTGAGTCCCTCATTCTTCATTTGTCTGCTGTGTGATTCCGACCACTTCACCAGACAGTACTCTGAGGCTCTCACTGAAAAGGGACACTTGCATCCAGTGGGCTATCCCAAGCTGTTAGCAAAAGCATTTTTCATTTTTTTTTGAGTTCTTGCACCCTTCACATAGATGCTAAGTGCTAGTGCTTCACTATATGCTGTTTGACTATGAGTCCCAGCACATCCTGTTATTTAATGGAGTGTCAGATGCATTTTTAATAAATGTGAGTTTCAAAGGAAGAGTAGTTTACTGTTACACTAAATCTTTTTTCAGTGCGAGACTTTTTTGTTTTGCTTAGCAAATGGCTGTCAGTATATTTGCTGTAAAAGTTGAAATACTAGTTTTTAATTGAATCCAAATGCCTATAATAATTGTAGATGTAAATAAAAAAAGAAATAGTATGTGCACTGACAGGTTTGAATAGTGTTGTATGGTAATTTTCAGGAGAGGCAGCCAAGTAATGGGATATTGTTAGGCCTGTCGGGGGGGGGGGGCACATATGACCATGGTCTGGCTTTGGTCATGACTGCAAATGGAAGAAATCAGAAGAAGCTAAAAACTAAGGAAAGAAAGTAATATCAGAACAGGTTAACAACTTCATATATCTCAGAGGTGTGGTTAAGAAGAAGGGAATCTGAATGAGGATATCAAAGCTAGAATCAGAGATGCTGCAGCCAACTGGCACTAAGTTAAGGGGTAGTGTGTGACAGAGGAATGTCTAAAAAGCTGAAAGGTATGGCGTATAACAGTGGTGTGACCAGTAATTCTGTATGGCACTGAATGCTAAGGAGTAAAGGCAAAGCAGCTGAGGAAGCTTGTGGTGATGGAGATAAAGTACTTTGGATGGGTAGTACCATGCAGACTTAGGATAAATGAAGAAAGTAGGTCATCAGAGTAGAAACCAAAGTACCCCAACTGCAGAAAAGATAAAGGGAACAAATTATTTTGATCCAGTCACATCTGTAGGAAAGCAGAAAATGATTGGTAAAGAAAATTTGTAAAAGAGGAGACAAAGTTGTCCAGCCAATAAATGGATGGATTGCGTGAGAAAATACATATGACAATCAAACATGACTGTTGAAGAAGGTAGTAAAGTGTGTCACAAATGAGAGGTGGCAAGATTTGGTGGGACACGTTGACCTCATGTGAGAATATATATTATATAAATGCATACACACATGTATAGGAGTGAGGCAAAGAAAAACTAAAGGAAACTTATAAAAACATAAAGATGTTTCATGATTGTTGAACCCAGTGGTTTGCCAGTATGTACCATTTGCTTGCAAATAACTAATGTAGGTATTGTCATATTAGATCAGAGCCTCTGTGCTTATCTTGCTGTATATTGTCTAATTATTATGTCGCTCTGTTTTGTATCTCTCTGTATTATTAATTTGTTTCAGTATGTCTGTGCTGAAGAATGGGCTTTTCTGTCAGAAATAAAATGGTTGACAAAATGATTTAAATATCACAATGAGAAATTAATAAATTAGTGAGCAGTACTGTTCAGTATTCTCAAAAATTATGGGGACACACCTCAACCAAATATGAGGAATATTCTCGACAGTGGGAGTTGATACATTTCCTTTCAATCTTTCAAAAAAGAATAGGTTCTGAATGAGCTATGAAAAATGCAATTGAAAAGGCATGAGACCTGATGGGGTGTATCCTAGAATTCTAAAAAAACATGTGTGATCACCAAGCTAGAGCTCCAACTGATATTTTATTGAAACTTTGGAACACATTTGCACCTGAAGATAGGAGGAAAGCAGATATGACCCCACTCTAAAAATATGGAAGCAAAGGACTGGCCGAAAGTTACAAACAAGTTACTTACACAACTGAAATTCTAATAGTGATTGGATCATCTTTAAAACATTTATTGAGTATGTGATGATGTAAGGTATTTCCACCTATGCCAGAAGAAGTAGGGCAATGGATGGGTAACATATGCTAGCATAGCTAGCTGGAGTTTTGTAAAGAAGTATATGTCATTTGGATATCAAACTGATTTGTATAGATGCTTGTGTTTAAAAATATATTTGTAAAGCTGCTTGTATTAAAAATGTACTAACAGTGGGTCCTGCTGGACAGAAAATAACTTCACATGTATGTCAGATTGTATTTTAACTGTTGAAATGAATATATTATAACAGAAGATAGTGGAAGAGAAGAGGTTAATCTCAGTCCAGCTAACTTTGAAAAAAAAATAGCCTGAAATTAAATTACCTAGTTTAGCAATAAAAATTGTATCTTAGATTTGGGATTGCAGCCAGAAACAAATGTATGTGAAAACCAGGAATAGGAATCATACTGTATTGTGCTTAGGAGTGAACTAATTGCTACCCTGGAAGGGTAAACGTTTTTGAAAGTTCTTTTTCTTCCAGATACTATAGCATATGTTAGCAAAGCTCTGTGTGTCTGTGTCTGTGTGTGTGTGTGTGTGTGTGTGTGTGTGTGTGTGTGTGTGTGTGTGTGTGTGTGTGTGTGTGTGTGTGTGTGTGTGTGTGTGTGTGTGTGTGTGTGTGTGTGTGTGTGTGTATGTGTGTGTGTGTATTGTGACAGATATGTCCTAGATTATGGTTCAGTTTCTACTAAAGTGGTAGTGTGGGAACTAGAGTCAGATGACCAGATGTGATGTCATTCTATATCCAGCACTGAAATTATATTTAGATATTAGTGAGAGATTTTACTTAGGTCTGGGCAGTCTGTTTTTGAAACCTGACAAAGAAGGACCACTCACCTATATTATCTTGTAATGCTCTAGTAAGTAAACTAGGCGCAGGAACGTCGGGAGGCATACTCACTGTACTGATTTCAGTACAACTTATTTAGAAGGGGGGGTAGCTTTTTAAATGTTTGTTTTTCGTGCTTTACTGCACGATGACATCAGCCAGTCAGAATGGAGCTCACCGCGCATGTATTTCCGGCCGTTACACGAGCGGGAGAGGATTCAAGCGTTATGGACTATTTACACGAGTGGGAGAGGATTGTTTTGGAGACTATGGATGTAGGATTCAAGCGTTATGGAAGACCAGAAAGTGTGTGTGTAGATTCAAGCATTATGGAAGACCAGAGAGTGTGTGTATGTGTGTGTGTGTGTGTGTGTGTGTGTGTGTGTGTGTGTGTGTGTGTGTGTGTGTGTGTGTGTGTGTGGAGATTCAAGCGTTATGGAAGACAGTGTGTGGAGATTCAAGCGTTATAGAAGACAGTGTGTGGAGATTCAAGCGTTATAGAAGACCTGTGTGTGTGTGTGTGTGGAGACTCAAGCATTATGGAAGACCTGTGTGTGTGTGTGTGTGGAGATTCAAGCGTTATGGAAGACCTGTGTGTGTGTGTGTGTGTGTGTGTGTGTGTGTGTGTGTGTGTGTGTGGAGATTCAAGTGTCATGGAAGACCTGTGTGTGTGTGTGGAGATTCAAGCATTATGGAAGACCTGTGTGTGTGTGTGGAGATTCAAGCGTTATGGAAGACATGTGTGTGTGTGGAGATTCAAGCGTTATGGAAGACCTGTGTGTGTGTGTGTGTGTGTGTGGAGATTCAAGCATTATGGAAGACCTGTGTGTGTGTGTGTGTGTGTGTGTGTGTGTGTGTGTGTGTGTGTGTGGAGATTCAAGCGTTATGGAAGACCTGTGTATGTGTGTGGAGATTCAAGCGTTATGGAAGACCTGTGTGTGTGTGTGTGTGTGTGTGTGTGTGTGTGTGTGTGTGTGTGGAGATTCAAGTGTTATGGAAGACCTGTGTGTGTGTGTGGAGATTCAAGCGTTATGGAAGACCTGTGTGTGTGTGTGTGTGTGTGTGTGTGTGTGTGTGTGTGTGTGTGTGGAGATTCAAGCGTTATGGAAGACCTGTGTGTGTGTGTGTGTGTGTGTGTGTGTGTGTGTGTGTGTGTGTGTGTGTGGAAATTCAAGCGTTATGGAAGACCTGTGTGTGGAGATTCAAGCGTTATGGAAGACCTGTGTGTGTGTGTGTGTGTGTGTGTGTGTGTGTGTGTGTGGAGATTCAAGCATTATGGAAGACCTGTGTGTATGTGTGTGTGGAGATCTGCCGCTATGGAAGACCTGTGTGTGTGTGTGTGTGTGTGTGTGTGTGTGTGTGTGTGTGTGTGGAGATTCAAGCGTTATGGAAGACCTGTGTGTGTGTGGAGATTCAAGCATTATGGAAGACCTGTGTGTGTGTGTGTGGAGATTCAAGCGTTATGGAAGACCTGTGTGTGTGTGTGTGTGTGTGTGTGTGTGTGTGTGTGTGTGGAGATTCAAGCGTTATGGAAGACCTGTGTGTGTGTGTGTGTGGAGATTCAAGCGTTATGGAAGACCTGTGTGTGTGTGTGTGTGTGTGTGTGTGTGTGTGTGTGTGTGTGTTTGTGAAAATGCTCCAGGTGGGATGTACTGGTGATTAGTCATGGTGGTGTGGTAGGGAATACCTCAGGCTTGAACCCTGTACCTTGTATGCAGGTGTTAAAGACCTGAATTCCCTACCCACCACCATTTGTAAATAATTGCAGATTTTTGCCTCATATTTGATCTGATCAATATCTGTATCGTATCTGTGGTTTTTAAATATTGCAATGCTTGAAATTTGATGGTGCAGTGGTAGCAACGTAGCATTGATGTCTCACAGCTGTAGGTTCTTGGCTGGGGTGCCTTCTTTGTGGGGGGGGGTCTGTATCCTCTCTCTGTGTTGGTGTGGGTTTGCTTTTGTGTCCTCCCATGTTACAAAGACATGTCTGCATTATTTTTTCCTGGGCCTCTGCTGAGAATTGTTTTTTTTTTTTTTGTTCCAAGTCAGACTGTCCTAATTAACAAATTGACAGGCATTTAAATTTCAGACTTCAGGTTTCTGAATGTTTACTTCCTTACATATTTGATGGTGCAGTGGCAGTATTGTTGCCTCACAGCTATAGGTTTTCTGGTTTGATTCTTGGCTGGGGTGCCTTCTGTGGGGAGTCTGCATCTTATCCCTGTGTTTGTGACATAGTAAAACAATGTTTTATTCTAGCAATAAATATATACTAACACAACCTTTTTTATAGCAATTTGTTTAAGTTTATGACTATTTGAAATTTGTCCTTATTTTTGGGACTGTAATACCCTGTTATTGGCTTTGTCCAGGATTTTTGTGCTAAGGTTGACAGCTATGGCAAGAACTGAATTCACTGAATATGTTTGAGGGCTGTATTCCCTCATTACTGGGTTTGTCCAGGTGTTTTGTGCTAAGAGGTTGACAGCTATGGTGAGAACTGAATTCATTAAATGATAGCCATTTAAGTTTCAGTCTTCCTCTCTTTCACAAAGCAGGTGATTTGGCATAGTGGTATGTTGTTCTGACTATTTTGCACAGTGACCTTGGCAGTAAAATGTATGATGGTAACACAGCATTTTATTCTAGCAGCTTTCCAAGATTATACAAGCAATGTTTAATGTGTTCCTGTTTTTTGCCCTTTTGACCCACCCCAATAAATTTGTTTTTTTCCAGACTTCTTGTGCTGCGAAGTTGAGATGCAGTTGAGTATTGCATAGATTTTACAAGGAGCTGAGAGCTGCAGGGGAAGAGAAGTTTAGTGCTGATTATGCTAAGTTGGCTCACATTGCTAGTAGCACAAGATGTTGTGTACTTTCTTTTAATGCAGAAGGTTGTTGGTTCTACTCCCATAAGGGGTGAATGCTGCTGTACTGAAAGTTAAGACACTAGCTATGAGCCTGTTATCAGTTTGCCATCCATTTCCTATTGCAATATTACTAGCTTATTATTAATGTAATTTAGGCAATTTATTCCTCAGGGGCATCAGACACTTTTTATTTTTCGGTGAAGTCATGAAATATAAAGGTGATTGCTAGCAGCAACCTCTTCATTAGTTAGATTTATTTAAAGTGAAATTATTTAGATGACTTTTTTTACTACTTCAGAGATTGTGCATATTATTTACTGATAATGGTGGACTGTAAAAGTTTGACTAGACTTTTATGATGGAAATGTTCTGAATTGGGCAGTTTTGTTTCATTGTTTACTGGAAAAATGTTCAAAGCAATAGGAAGGTGTATCAAAGAGCACATGTATGTTTCATATGCAAGGGGCCTATGATTTAAAAGCAGCCCAGAATTAATTTTTATCTGCCACGGGTAAAATGTACTTTTCTTTGAATGTGGGTTTTAATGTTGTTTCAATGAATGTGAGTTTCAAGGGCAGAGAAGTTTTAATGGCAAGTTTGTTTAGCAGATGTCTTAGTGTTTGTGCTGTAAAATGCAAAATAAAACTTTCAAATGAAGTTCAAATCATCATAGAAGTAAATTAGTATGCACATTAGTGTTTAAGGTAAATGGAGTGAAATAGCAAAGTAATGGATCATTGGAATGGCTGCAGGGGGAGGCTCCATTCGACCATGGTTTTGTGAGGGGGAAGGGCGGCAAACTTAGACAGCCCCAGCTGAACTATACCTCCCAGCTCCCAACTGTCCAGATTTTCAAAGAATGAATAGATTTTTTGCTTCTTATTTTTGGTTTGTTCCTCAGTTTGTGGTTTTCTGGCAAATGATTTAGGAATTAAGTCACTAAATAATGACACACTAGTTTCAGACTTTATAACCTTCAGAAAAATGCATGCTAAAATAAGACCTGTTCTATCAACTGTCCCAGTTTATACAAGAGCAATTTTTAGTACTGTTTATATTTTCCCTCAATATATTTGGCCTTGTCCAGATTTATTGCATTAACAGGTTGAGAGGTACATGCAAATAAATTGCTTTATAGAATTAGGCATAGCCAAACCTCAACTGTCCTTGATTTTGGCTCAAAATGTTGCTCTTCCCCTAATGATCCCTCCACAAAATAGCAATTTTGGAAGAAAACATAGAGGGTTTACTTTACTTTTATAAATAACTGTAATGATCAGAGTTATACATTACTTTTATTTCAGAAATGCATGTAGATTCTCTAATTTTGTCAGCTGCTCTAAGTTAACTGTGCTCATATTAAAATGGTGTCCCTCCTTTGACAGGTTCCCAGCTGTATTGTCTGGCAATTTTATATTTTTGCATCACATTTTTGGTCCGTTTTTCATAAAATTGCAGTTTTCTGGCAAATTAGTGGCAAATTGTTAAAGACCGAAGTTAGAAAATAATGCAGACATTTCAGTTTCAGATTTCATACCTTTCAGAAAATTCGTACTGATGCAAGACCTACTACTATTCTATTATCTTTCTAAGTTTATAAGAGCAATATTTTAAAAAAATGTCCTTATTTTTGGGCCTTTGCCTCAGTTTTATTTATGAGTTTGTTGCTGTAAGAGGTTGAGAGGTGTTTTGTGTGTGTGTGTGTGTGTGTGTGTGTGTGTGTGTGTGTGTGTGTGTGTGTGTGGTAGGTAGCATACCTCTCAACTGTCCACATTTTGCAGAATGTCCAGATTTTTGCCCCATATTTTTTGTCTGTTCCTCATAAATTTTGTGATTTTCTAGAAAATCATTGAAGGCTGAAGTTGCTAAATAATGACAGACATTTCAGCTTCAGACTTCATGTCCTTTAGAAAAATTCATACTAGCACAAATCCTGTTATTCTAGCAACTTTCTAAGTTCACGAGAACATTATTTAATATCTGTCCCTGTTTATTTTAGGCTTTGTCCATATTTCTTACACTAAGAGGTAGGTAGGGGTGTGTGTGTGAATGAAACATCCTAGTTAGTGGTAGCAGGTTGTTAGTAATTTACTCAAGCTCAAAACCTGTATCTTAGTTACAGAAAACAAAAGCATAAAGTCTCTACCCCAACTACCATGCTGCATTTTTCAAAGAACTGACATTTCAGGTTAATTTTCAATTCAAGGAACCGAGTTTGAGTGAATTTATATTATATTACTGAAGAGGCATTACAGCGAATGTCTCTTCATCGACACTAAAAGAGCGAATCGTGAATTACGAGAATGGCCGTAGCTTGGCTGGGGAGGGGGGTAGCAGTTTGAGAGCTGTCAGTACAAATTTGAAAATCCTAGCTACACCCCTGAACTAGGGGACAATAATTCTTTAGATCAGTCAGGAAAATATAGTGAGATTAGTTAAATATTGTTTTTCTGTATCTGTGTGAATTTTTCCATTGGTGTTATTCTTAATATTTCCTGTCAATGAAACATTGGTATTTATTGTAAATATATATTTAGTATTTTCATGTTTTTTATTACTTATTATTAAATATATTTAAACTTGTCATTGTGGCTGGTCTTTTAGAGAATATTTTAACCTTTGAGAGTACTTATATTTTATGACATTGTGTCTGCTCCTAAAAGCCTTGCTGCATTGATCAAACACTACTATTTGTATTAGTATTAATTTTACTCAGTATAATTGGATACCCTTGTTAAGATCCTTAGAGTAACTGGCTTTGGAGTATTCTGGTGGCAGTATATACCTTATAGTCTGGGCAGAGGGGGCATAACTGGTAAATCTGTGCCAACCGTTCCTAGGTGTGTGTGTGTGTGTGTGTGTGTGTGTGTGTGTGTGTGTGTGTGTGTGTGTGTGTGTGTGAGAAAATCAAATCTCAGAAAGTATGTTTGTCAGCTACTTGGAGCAGGGACACAGAGCACTGTTTTCATAGAGAGGGTGGTGGAGAACTTGTCTTGGAACACTTGGCTAAGGACTCAACTCTACAGCTGTAGTCAGTGTGGAGTCTTCTTTGTGGGCTGGTGAGAGAAAGAAGCCCAGCCCCAGGACAGGACTGTGCTGTCTCTGTGCTCTTAAGGGGATTTGTGCTTGGTGCAGGCAGCTGCATCTGGAAATACTGTGTGTATTTATTTTTGTTCCAGGTGAAAGTCTGTCACTGGAGTCAGTGGTGAGGATTGATGCTCCTTGATTACTGGCCCAGAGGAGGGATGTCAGAGAGTACTTTAAGGATGGTCTGGCACAGAATCCTAGGGGTAGGGTCCCAGCATGCTATACTGGAGTGAAAATCACAGAGAATAACATGAAACAGAAGTGCAGTAAAGAAAGTGGTGTACTGCTGGATCCATTTTTTTTTGTAGGCGTGGCAGTCCTTTTCAATATCTGTATTTGTATTGCAAAGGAGATGGAAGAAAAAGCATATCCATTTGCACATAAGATAAAGGTCTTCTAAAGAATTAGTAGTGAATTTGAGATGTGCATAATGAAAATGGACTCAGTGGGGGTTAAATGACTGTAAAATGTCTGGGAATTTATAGTTATTGAACAGATGCTTCCTAGTAAAAAGATTCTGCAAAACACAACATAATGGCACATGAAACACTGACATGGAAAAGGTATAATAATACCAGCTGATCTGAAGGTGGGTGGTCTGCCTGAGAAAATAAGATGGAAGGTTTCTAAGCCAGCTTCAAAATCAAGGGATAGATGTTTCCCCGGATTCTGCATGCCTTGCACAGCATGCAGGATTAGTGCAGGAGCTCCATTACCAATATGTTTATACCAAGCAATATGTTTGCCATGCGATCCAGGAATAGCCTGCAGGGGTGTGCACAAGCGCTCCTGCACTAGTCCTGCATGGACTAAGCCCCTGTATGCAAATTATCCCGTTTGCAGGAGAAATCCATGCAAATGAGGTGAATGTGTGATCCAGAAAGCTGGAAACCGGCCGTGCAAGGCTAGTGTAATCTGTAGAAATGTACTCAGTTAGTAACCGAGTACATTTCTGCAAATTCCAAAACGGAGCCATGACAGCTCACAAAAAAAGGGTGCATATCAGTCAGGAAGCATGCCAATGGCCAAGTATAAGGCCATTGGCACTGAAAACGGCTTAAAAAATAAAAAAATCAACTTTCATTTTTTTTAGCTGCTCTCAGCTGTTTAAGCGTAGGGCAGCGGCCTGCAAATCGGATTGGGGGGGGGATAAGAAAATAAACCAAAAATAAGCATTCTAACTAAAATCACTATACTGCCATTAAAGTCAATGGCAGGCAGAAGACAACATGGCCAGTGAGTAGTGGTAGCTAAGGGGGGTGGCTCAGTGTGAGACATGTAGCTATGCATTAGCAAGCAATCCTATGCAAATGAGGGGAATTATAGTGAATCCCAGTTCCCCCAGCATGCTAGTCAGGTCCCAACAGTGTAAGAGCAGGAATAGCTTGGTGCAAGCCTAGGAGTTAGTTGACATCATGGGGGTGGGGGGTGTCAGGCATACTGTAAGCAGATTGGAGTCCTCTGTCTCAGGTTTGCTCCTAGCTAAGCACAGCTAAGCAAGGGGATGTGTCTGAGTCTGCCTAACACTCTTTACATTGCCTAAGTGGGTATGGGTGCCACGCACTGGGTTTTAAATGGAAAAAAAAGTTAAACTAGGAAATAGCATCTCTGTGCACATTTGAGCACTGTGTTTGCGCGGTGCACCACCAGGCTTAAACAGGAAGGCAATGTTGTTTGTTGTTTGTCTTTTTGGCTTTTCCTGGTTAGGGGTCGCCATAGCGGAACTCCGGTCCGCTAATGATTGGCAGTAGATTTTTTATGGTGCTGAGTTGCCAGCCCGACGCCCAACCTTCAGCAAAGGCATGCCCATTCACGCATGTCTTTCGGAGGCCACTCGACCACGGGGAGGACATGCAGACTCCACACAGAAGGCACTCCAGCCATGGATCAAACAGGAGAACCTCTTGCTGTGAGGCAACAATGCTACTGCTGTACCACTGCGGCAATGGGAAGGGAAAACAGCAGTAGGAAGGTAATCTAGGAGAACTAGCATAGCTGTCAGGTGAAATGTATCAGAATCAGCCAATTACACAGGCAGCAGACCAGCCCAGCCCAGAACACTACTATAAACTATGCAAACACCTTCCCCTCTGGTATTTCCCACACTCTCCACCACCGGTGTATACAAGCGGGGAACGTTTAACAAACAAAACAACAAAATGGGTTCTACTTTATTTAACCAAAAGCTGATTCCAGCGAATGCAAATCTATCAACACAGATGCATCGAACTGTGAAATAAGCGAACTCACAAAACCGCAAAATTACCACAAACTTCGAAATGTGGAAGTGTTTTGGTTGGCCCATCTGAGCTACAGATCTGTAAGGTAAGTGTGCGATAGTTACTGACATTAGGGTGCGGGTTAAGGTAAGTGCATAGATGGGTAATGTAATATGGGTAATGTATTTAACGTTTAGTGTAGGGTTTGATGTAGGGGTTTGGTTAGTGTATGTGTGTGGTTTATTTATTTTGTTTGGGTATAGCTCTGTAGGGTAAGTGTGTGGTAGTTACGGACCTTAGGGTTAGGGAGGGGTTAAGGAGAGTGCATAGATAGTAGTGTATGTGGGGTTTAGTGTAGGGTTGGAAGTAGGGTTTTGGTTGGTGTATGTTCGTGGTTTATTTATTTTGTTTGGGTGGGTAGTGTGTTCGGGCGATGGGGTTGGCCGAGTATGACAAATTGGTATTTTGAGTTTCGCGATTTTGTGAGTTCGCTCATTTCACGGTTCAATTTATATCTTTCTATGGATTTGCATTCGCTGGAATCAGCTTTTGGTTAATTAAAGTAGACCCACAAAATGATAGGGGCTGCAATAGCTATCATACAACAACTTGTGGAAGAGGCTGAGGGTGGTGAGGATGTGAATGCTGTCAACCAACCTGCTGTGAGGAGACAGAGAAGAGTGTACAGACCCAGGGTAACTTACCAGTGGCTACATGAGCTGGAGATAGTGGAGTGCTATATTATGGACAGGGACCTCCTACAGCAAATTGTTGAGCTGTGCCTTCCAGACCTGACACACAGAACTAACAGAGGGGAACCCATCCCAGTGGATACCAAGGTATGCGTAGGCCTAAGAATACTAGCTACAGGTACCTTCCAAAGGCCAACTGAGGATATGATGGGTACAGAAAACCCCACCTGTATATGGCAACAGTGGAAGACTGCAGCATGCAATGCAGGTGTCCCATGCAGGTGTGTCCCTAGCTGTAGGCAGCACCCTGCCAGCATCCACACCACCTGAACAAGACTGTTAGGAGGTATTGGCATGAACACCTATCACACCTACCCTGTCACCCCAGGGGAATATACTGTATGGTGGTCTGGGACTGTAGGACTGACAGAATGCAACGACCTACCAAATCTGGCATGCAGCAACATCTAATGCTCCACAGGCATCTGCAAAAGGCTTGTGTCTCTCATGTACTGCCAATGCATGTTATGTCATGGACACCCAAATAACAACATAACACACTCCACATAAGCCATATGCAAGGACATGTGGACAAACCACAGTAACATGTCCACCATGTCCCACTGTATGAACTGTGGACCATCACTAACACACCTGTGATGGGGTGATACCCTTAGGGAAAGTATCAGAGAATGTATGCATAATGTATGGAAGAGGTTAGAATAACAGAGAGGGGGGTGGGAGCATGGGCAGCATAGAATGTGCAAGGTCCGAGACCAAGCTGTGTGCATACACTATCCCCGACTGAAAACACATACCTGGGTGGCTACACACCTACCCATACACCACAATAGGGTAAATGTCCTGACCCATGGCTCCTGCCCCTGGCTAACCTGTGTGAATCTGTACAGTTGTGAGGCATTGCCACAGCAAGATAAGCCCATACTGTCATGTTGATAGGCATACAAGTATGGAATCCTCTGCCAGCACTGTACCAAGGTGCTGAATGGGATACACAAATGCAGCACCAAGTGTCTGCAGCTCCCCCTCCAGATTGGCATAACTTACTATGAATACATAGGTGTCTGCCCACAATACCAGACACAGCTGCAGTCACCCTTGTCCCCCAAGACATCACTGTGAGCAAGAATGTACACCTGACAGTACATGAGGACAGAAAACATCACTGTGTATAACAGTACACATGCCTGAATATCTCTGCTAACAGCAGTACCATGCAGCTGAAGCAGCACAGACACAATCACGTACAGTACACACTAGCTCCTGCACAGTCTGTCTCCATATTGCCAAATGATTGACGGATACCCTGCAGAAACAGTATGCTACCTGTACAAAGGTCTGCACTGCAGTACAAACTACCTGGACTCAATACATTCAATACAGACTGGCATACTGGGCATGCTCACACATTTAGAGAAATGAAGGCAATGTCAGTCAAGAGAAATTAAGGCAATGTCAGTCAACAACATACTGAAAGGTCATACTGGGCATGCTCATACACTTAATGAATGCCATGTCTGCAAACACCAGTGGACCAGACATATCTGGCAGTCACAGATGTTAGTGCAGGCACTCCTCAGTATGCACCACTCATGCTTTGCATACACAGTGGATAGGAATACAGACATATATCTAAAGACAACACACTATGATAAGCCAAAAGTAGACGTACATAGATGTGTGGAAGAGGGTGGCTGTGACAAGGAGCCATCCAGGCCTGTCCCACCCAGCACACAGCCAAAGGGCCACAGCCACATGAGGTTCAGCTGTCACTCACTGTAGATACTAGCCACCCTGCGTGTGCCCGCATGTGGTGTGTCAACCTCTAGATGAATGGGTTATGGCCCATGCACACACACTGCCCTCCCCATAGCCCTACTATGACAAGCCTGCTGAGGTCAGCCACTGTGAAATACACCTTTGGGAAATTTGTAGCCCAGTAATCTCTATGGCATGACCTATAACTGCATACTGATGTAGTGTGATAAACTAGTTAGGTGGGAGTTCTAATCCCAGACATGACAACTGTGTGTGTGTGTCTGTCTGTGTAGAAAGCAATGCTTTTTAGAGTAGTCACACTCTCTACAATTCAAATGCCCTACTTTGGTAAGGCTGCTGATGTCATCCACCTAGAAATACACCTCTGGGAAGGTTGTAGCCCAGTAATCTCCATAGCGTATCCCATAACTGCATACTCCCATAGTGTGATAAAATAGATAGGAGTTCTACTCCCAGACTTGGCAAGTGTGTGTGTGTGTGTGTGTGTGTGTGTGTGTGTGTGTGTGTGTGTGTGTGTGTGTGTGTGTGTGTGTCTGTCCCTGTCTGTGTAGAGAGCAATGCTTTTTAGGCTAGTCACACACACTACAATTCAAATGCCCTACTTTGGCAAGGCTGCTGAAGTCATCAACCTTAAAATACACCTCTGGGAAGATTGCAGCCCAGTAATCTTCGTAGCATGTCCCATAACTGTGGACTGCTGTAGTGTGATAAAATAGTTAGTTAGGTAGGAGTTCTAATCCCAGACTTGACAACTGTGTGTGTGTGTGTGTGTGTGTGTGTGTGTGTGTGTACTCCTGTCTGTGTATAGAGCAATGCTTTTTAGGCTAATCACACTCCCTACAATTCAAATGCCCTACTTTGGCAAGACTGCTGATGTTATCCACCTTGAAATACACCTTTGGGAAAGGTGTAGCCCTGTAATCTCCATAGCACGTACTATAACTCCGTACTGCTGTTGTGTGATAAAATAGGTAGGAATTCTAATCCCAGACATGGCAACTGTTTGTGTGTGTCTCTGTCTGTGTAGGGAGCAATGCATTTTAGGCTAGTCACACTCAGTACAATTCAAATGCCCTACTTTGGCAATCCTGCTGATGCCATTCACTGTGAAATACACCTTTGGGAAAGGGGCATTCCAGCAGTCCCCATGGTGCATCCTATAACAGCATCATGCTGTAGTGTGATAAGGAACTCTGGTAAGGGTTCTATTCCCACACATGGCAGTTCTGGATGTTTTGTGTGTGTTTCTATGTCTGCGTAGGGAGCAATGCATTTTAGGATAGTCACACTCACTACAATTCAAATGCCCTACTTTGACAATCCTGCTGATGTCATTCACTGTGAAATACACCTTTGGGGAAGGGGTATTCCAGCAATCCCCATGGTGCATCCTATAACAGCATCATGCAGTAGTGTGATATAGAACTCTGGTAGGGGTTCTAGTCCCACACATGGCAGTTGTGGATGTTTTGTGTGTGTTTCTATGTCTGTGTAGGGAGCAATGCATTTTAGGCTAGTCACACTCAATACAATTCAAATGCCCTACTTTGGCAATCCTGCTGTCATTCACTGTGAAATACACCTTTGGGGAAGGAGTACTCCAGTAATTTCCATGGTGCGTCCTATAACTGCATAGTGCTGTAATGTAATATACTAGATACTAGTTAGGTAGTTCTGTCTGTGTGTGTGTGTGTGTGTGTGTGTGTGTGTGTGTGTGTGTGTGTGTGTGTGTGTGTGTGTGTGTGTGTGTGTGTGTGTCTGTGTTTGTCATTCGTATCCTGTGTGGAGGTGTTTATGAGTGTGTAACAACTGGACTCAATGTGGAGCAGGTTTTGCAAACTTCTTATATGGTGGCCCAAGTATATATCACAATGTCCACCATACAGGGATAACAGATGTGAAATAGCTGAGAGGCTGGGGTGCAGATCCATACCCTTAAATTTGACATCAATGCCAGCTGAACAACGTTAGCAACCCTTGTATTATCCACTCTCAACCCATGTCTCATATACACACACACATTTGTCTAGGCAACAGCCGCTATGTTGGTAGTACCCTGCATATTGCCCACTGATAGTAACCATGGTGTGATTGCAGTGGGCTACAGAGGGCATGGCACCCTGTCCATCAGTCCAATAGGCATGTACATGCCGACAGTGCTCCTCCCACATGTTCCCCACTGGACACCTGCAACACCTGTGGTGCCATCAAATGTGACCCACAAAGAACATAACATGCCTGAAACACAAGCCCTATATGGACAGATGCCACTGACACCAGAGGATACCAGTATCATGCTATCAATGTAGGTGCAGAGTCAACCTGCTGTCCATTAGTTCCCACCACATGAGGCCAGGACTGGCACATCTGATGATAACAATCTCTGTACACAATATGGGCCAGACACCCCAGGTACAGTTCAACATATCTGTGTACATGCATGTGGGAGATGTGCACATCCCAGACACTGTCCATATCATGGACTAAGGAGCACATACATGGCAAGCATTACACAGCATTGGCCACATGCAATAGTCACCTAGGTGACTGGATGGAGAATACAATACCCATCTGTGTGGGCAACTCCTGATACTACACCCCTGAGCCACAATGCATACCATTGTCATGTGGCCTGATGCCAAGGTATAACCATCACCTAGCCTTGTATAGCCTTCTGGCACCATCGACCACAACACACCCATGAAGCAATGCATCCATACATGTCAGTACTGGCACCCGTGTCTGGGTGTGTGTTGTATGATGTGTATGACCACATTCACACTCACTACAACCCCATTGGTATAATGAAGCATGCTGTCTGATGTCAGACATCTCCACATACCCTTTGCACATATAACCTCCATATGACCCCTGTGGTGCATGTGATGCCTGCACAGTACTGTGTTGTGGCAATCCCACTAGTGATGAGTTGTATTCCTGGTCTTGACAAGTGTGGCAATGTGTGTGCATCCCGCTGAGAGTGTGGCTGTGTTGACGCTGGCACCTGTTCATGCGGACAGGCACGTCTACTACACCTACCACATAGCTACCGTATCCCTGTTGCAGATGTCACTCACCATCACATATACTTTCTGAGGGCTCCTCAACATGTAACCTATGTGGCGCATCCAATAACTGCATGGACATGTGATAGCACTACATAGTCGTCAGGGGTTTGATACCCTGTACTGGTAGGTGTATGACACAAACATGCTTAAGTTTTACTCTCCCACCCTCCCTTGATTTTCTTTGCCTCTGTCTATCTCTCTCACTCCCTCTCTGGTGGATGTGGAGACTTACACCTGTTTAGGCAGCAGCATGTATATTTTAAGGGATGCTCATGATCAGCTGATGGCCTCTGCACAAATTGCAGCCCTCCTCTAGCTGATTGCATGTGGAACAGCTGTGGTAACATTCCCATAGCCAATTGCACAGAAACACACTCCAATATCTAGGAACATCATGTTGGTGTTGGGCCTTTCATTCACTGTGAGCAGGAACTTGATCTGTTGTTTGGCAAACAGCATCTCAGATGGATTGGGGATTTGCCTCTAACAACATACACTGTGGAAACAGGCCAACACACAGGAGGGGATGTGCCTGACCTGACTACAGACTGTAAGTGCTGCTATACTGCATTTGGAGTAATGTTTGTTTAACAGGATGTGTGTGGATATGGCTGTCCTATATGTTTTAATACCTGCTATGTCAGTGCTATGCTTATGAGGAAACACCCATCTGTAGGGTCAGCTGCAGACTGGCCAGTGTGTGGTGCCTTTTGTTTCAGGTGTTACCCACAGAGCAACTATCTGTGAACTGCAGAATGTAGTGTGAGGATTGCAGTATGTAGATGGTGACAGCCGTGAGAGTTATGACTTCATATCCTTCATAGGACATATGTTGCAACAAACCCTGTTACAACAGTAAATGTATGAGGTTATCACAGCAAAATGTCAATATTTACCCTGTGTATGTGCCTCCAGCCACAACCCTGTCAACCTTTGTACATATCCGGACCAAACCATTTTCCACACATGAAGGACTGAGTGCACGGTTCAAACCCAAAAGATTGTAGAACCAAAAAATGAACCAGCACAAGGGGAAAAGTGCTAAAACATATTTTATTTGTGGCAAAGTTTATTCCATATAATCCTTGTGTTGTAAACTGGTTTCGGCTATCTTTTAGCCTTCTTCAGTGCAAAAAGAGAAAATAGTGATTCAGCAGCACATCCTGGTCAATCTTATACACCAAATAATTTAAAGGTGTATATACACCAAAAACTTATCACATTTGTTGGGAATAAGTCATAGACCTCTGAGTTTGTCTTGGTCTTCAAAAATTATACCATCAGTCTTGACTTAAATATAATTATAATACTATTATAATAATATTATTATAATATAATATAAACATGTATTACAAAAGATGCATGAAACAAGAAGCTGACAAAGATTACTCCATTTCATTTAGACCAGGTTTAAACAAAGCCCCTAACCCGGTAATCCATGAGGATTCCATATCATTTAATTTGTCATGCCAGTCTGCTTTAGAGTTTCTATGCAAACCAATTTTGTCAATAATCACAAATTTAAATTGCGCCGTTTGGCGAGTTAGGGTATGCTTGTATAGGGCATTGGAAATTTTTCCACTTCTAATGGCACTGAGATGTTCACTTATCCTGTGTCTCAGTGGTCTTGATGTTTGACCCACATAGAAGGAAGAACATGTACAAGTGGCCAGACAGACCACCCAATCAGTACTGCATTTGCCAAAAATTCTGATCTAGTATATCTTAGGAGTATTACTACTGGAAAATTCTTTGGTCTTAGAAATGTGTCTGCATGTGCTGCAGTGATTGCAGGGAAAACATCCTACCAGAGGATCACCAAATAGAGTAGTTTGAATAGATGTAGATGGTTTGTATCTTTTGTAATGTGTGAAATGAGACTGGATGCTTCTGCCCCTACGATATGAAAAAGCACATTTGTCAGGTAATATTTCATTTAAGTGTTCATGGGCCTTCAAAATGTCCCAGTGATTGTTAATGATGTCTCTGAAAGACGGTGTATTGCTGCCAAATGTGGTAACAAATCTGATGGGCTGAGATCCAATAGACTGGTTGTCATCTTGTGAATGTTTGTATTGTAATAGTGTAGATCTGAGTACATCTTTGATCTGGTTGATGGTTTGATTAATATGATGTGTCTTATATCCTCGACTTATGAATCTGTTGGACAAATCCCTTACACATTCAGAGTTGTTTTCTTCGGAGGAACAAATCCGTTTCATCCGTAAAAACTGGGATTTAGGGATGTTGTTGATGATGTGGCGGGGGTGATAGCTGGATGCATGTAAAAGTGTATTGTATTAGGGAAATTTTCTGTGTACCTTAGTTGCCAAAGTGTGATCAGCTTGGCGAGAAATTGTCACATCCAAGAATACAATTTCTTCATGTTGTTGATTTAAAGTAAACTGAATGTCCCATGGTTATTCAGATATTTAACAAAATCCTGTACCTGTATATTATCACCCCGCCACACCATCCAACAATCATCCAAGTACCATCTCCAAATGTCTAAATGTTCCATGTAGTGATTGTTACAAGAGTCATATATAAATATGTGTCCTGGGTCTAAAGGGTCTGATGGTCTTCTCTTAGCCATTGGGGATGCCTGGTTAGAAGGGCAATCATAGTCTGTGGCTGAAGATGTGTCATCTTCAGAAGTGCCACTTGTAGTATGGTTGTTCTTTCTTAGAACAGACCTAGGTCTTTTTCTCCTACTACTAGTTTTATTGTTGGGGTCGAAAAACCTAACATTTTTCTGTGTGACAAATGGTTTTCCCTTTTCGTAATCAGTAATATCACGCTGAAATTTATATGTTTTCTTTTTGATTAATTGTTGTTCAAGTGTTGCTAGATCTTTAGCCAAGTTTGTTAGATAACCTTTGTAAAACTCTTCTGACTCAAAGATATTAGCTTCAAGACAGTTGCTGTGGATCTCACCAATCTGTGATTCAATTGTACGCTCATAATAAGAAATCAAAGTATCAACAAATAGCATTGAAGCTTGGTGTTGGGCATCTACCCAATCTTTGGATAGTTGGGAATCAATCAGACTCACTAGGGGTTAGATACGAATCCTTAGTCCCCGGGGTGTGATATTTTTTCATTTATATGCCTTGAATAGCTTTAAATGCCAGATGTTGGCTCTTAGTGTTTAGCATCTCCATTGTTTATATGAGAATCACTAGGACCAACTAAATTGAGGCCAAAAGCTTCCAAATTGTCTTTATCTGCTGATAAACCTTGTAAGATGCCTTTTAAATCAACAGCACTGTTCATTTCTGCAAGTAAGTCTGGCACAAAACGGACAAAAATGTATAGATATATATATATATATATATATATATATATATATATATATATATATATATATATATGTATAACAAGTGTTATTGTATATGTGGCTTGCCACCTATTAAAAAGTCAACTGTCATAAAAGACCAAGCCACATATGTTAACAGGTTATAACCTGTAATTTAACTTGGTTTGGTCCGGATTCCTTCTCTCACAAGCTGGGGATGCCTGGGCGGAATGGCAGTCGATTCTGTGGCTTGATGCATATCCTGGACTAATCGTTTGCTTGTATCTCAAGTTGTGGATCCTTTTTTTCGATATTTTGCTGTTTGGGATTAATATCAGAAACCTTACTGGTCGACATTGGATATTCATTTTTTGGAAATTTACTGGCGTTTATATTTTGGTTTACCTCAACAGGCCTATTTTCGAGAAAGCCATTTTCAAGTCGTGGGGCTGGATGTAACATCTCTTTTTTGATGCAGTGTATGTGAAACAATATAACTGTAATCAATGATTGAATACAAGCAGTTTAACAGGTACTGTTTATGGTTGTTCAGTATTTTGGGGCCTGCAGCAATATTATGGTTAGGATACATTAACTGTGATGATCAACATATAATGGTGTTTGTTATGTTAACGCCGCTTTGGGGATCCTCAAAACATACTTTTTTCTTTAATATTTAACTATTTGGGAAGCAGTCGCATTTGGTCTACCATTCTACCATTTTGGTCACCATTTAGAAAGTTAAACCGAACTAAGAGCTTTCGTTTTGGTTAAACAAGAAATACAGCTTTTGGGCGCCATTACAAGATTGAACTGAACTAGGAACTTTTCGTTCTGGCTTATGGTTCACCCTGGTGGAAATATTGCTATCTCGATGGTGTGGACATATGATTTCTCGGGACTGTTGCTTAACTGTTTTTCACAATATTTAACATGACATTTTGATATAATAATATAGTTGTGAGTTATGGTGGAAAAATAATGAGTTATATATGTTTTGAAACTCAAAAATATATATGTAACATAAGCTCACACTAACCACACAGGTTTGGTTTGGCCATTGAATTGTGGACTGTTCCTTTAACAAAAGAGAGTTTGATCTAGGGTCTAAACAACAAATTAGATTTAATCAAGGCTTCAATATTTTGGCATCCTTGTATTTTTCTTAAAGGAACACTTGGACCAGCCATATAGTTGTTATATGCTTTAATTTGAACCATACAAGCATCCAATCAGTGTGTTCATTTTGGGCAGGACTTCTGGCACAATCTAGATATTTTTGTATGCATATATTTTAATTTAACTATTCTTGACCAAATCACATATGTAAAACTTTTTCTAGATTCTATATCTTGGTTTATAAGATCTATAATTTGACCACAATGTGTACAACAGGGCCCACTTATCGCTTCTAAAAAAAGATTCTTGGTTTTAGTCACAAAAAGTCATCTGATTTAAATACTATCAGGATTGATACAATTGAAAAACAACAAAACTAAACAAGTTCTAATCAGACATATATTTTTTAAGTTATAAGATACTGGTTGAAACGTATGTTGGCCAGGTATCTTTTCACAAAGGTTGGTTGAGACGAAGGTCTGCCAAATAGCATTATATAAGTGACATCTAATGATATATATAGGAAATCAATCTAAAGTATAGTAGTTAAGATGAAGGTCGACTACTTATAATACAACATTGTTAAAATAAGAATTTACAATTCTGTTTTTTCAATCCTGGTTCTGAGCATAATCACAGATAGGTGGACCTTTGTTGTTATACTTCATAAATTGAATAGGAATTACAGGTTATAACCTATTAACATATGTGGCTTGGTCTTTTATGACAGTTGACTTTTTAATAGGTGGCAAGCCACATATACAATAACACTTGTTATACATATATACATATATTTTGTCCATTTTGTGCCAGACTTACTTGCAGAAATGAACAGTGCTGTTGATTTAAAAGGCATCTTACAAGGTTTATCAGCAGATAAAGACAATTTGGAAGCTTTTGGCCTCAATTTAGTTGGTCTTAGTGATTCTCATATAAACAATGGAGATGCTAAACATTGCTGTGGTATACTTTTTCAAAAGATAACCAGAAATATGAAAACACTAGAGCCAACATCTGGCATTTAAAGCTATTCAAGGCATATAAATTAAAAAAATATCACACCCCGGGGACTAAGGATTCGTATCCAACCCCTAGTGAGTCTGATTGATTCCCAACTATCCAAAGATTGGGCAGATGCCCAACACCAAGCTTCAATGCTATTTGTTGATACTTTGATTTCTTATTATGAGCGTACAATTGAATCACAGATTGGTGAGATCCATAGCAACTGTCTTGAAGCTAATATCTTTGAGTCAGAAGAGTTTTACAAAGGTTATCTAACAAACTTGGCTAAAGATCTAGCAACACTTGAACAACAATTAATCAAAAAGAAAACATATAAATTCCAGCGTGATATTACTGATTACGAAAAGGGAAAACCATTTGTCTCACAGAAAAATGTTAGGTTTTTCGACCCCAACAATAAAACTAGTAGTAGGAGAAAAAGACCTAGGTCTATTCTAAGAAAGAACAACCATACTACAAGTGGCACTTCTGAAGATGACACATCTTCAGCCACAGACTATGATTGCCCTTCTAACCAGGCATCCCCAATGGGTAAGAGAAGACCATCAGACCCTTTAGACCCAGGACATGTAGAGGTGGTAGAAAACACAAACACAGGTACACAGAGTTTACAAATGCTACTACAGAAAATTGTGAGCTAACAAATAATGTGCACAATATATCATCTTTTGAATTGTCATCTGTTCACAATAAATTGTTAAACAAGGGTCTAAACTTTGTACCGACTTCCTTTGTTCCTGAACATACATTGGTTAACTATATTAATGATTTTTGCAGGTTGATTAACCTTAAAATATTTTTTTCAGATGGTGACAACTCTCAAAGATCCACTGGGTTTAAATTTGGGAAATCTGATTTGCAACCACCAATGGACAAACATGTAGCCTTATTCAAACAATGTGTCATCAAAGATCTACATTTCTCTCTAGGCTACCAACCTGCCAAACATAATTTAACCTTGGAGGAACAACAAGCATTACAGGATCTTCGTTCCAATCATGATATAGTGATTACACTAGCAGATAAGGGAGGGGGCATTGTTATTATGGATTATTCCATGTACCAAGCTGAAGCCCACAAACAACTGTCTGATGCCTGGTTTTACATCAATATGGTTCTTGATCCAACACCTAATTTCAAAACACATATGGATTCTTTTCTGGATCTAGCTACCGAGGAGGGGATTATTGATAAACAAACATGCAAACAACTAAAAGTTGCTGAACCAATTCCTCAATATCTGTTCTTAATTCCCAAGATTCACAAGCATACTACTAATCCCCCTGGCAGGCCGATTGTTTCTGGAAGAGGGTCACTCACTGAACCACTATCGGCATTTCTTACATATTATCGTAAACCTCTATTACCCATGATAAGATCAAGATTACAAGATACTACAGAATTTTTAAACATAATTCAGGATACACAACTGGAATCAGACTGGTGGCTATGCATATTGGATGTCTCTTCACTCTACACTAGCATCCCACATGATGCAGGCATATCAGCCATTTCCTATTGGTTAGACAGATCTCAATTGTACACCACTAGTTTTAATAATTTCCTCATCAAACTAACAGAATATGTGTTAACCAAGAACATTTTCTATTTTGAGGGACAGGCTTATTGGCAAGTCAGGGGTACTGCTATGGGAGCATCCTTTGCTCCCATATATGCAGACTTATTTATGGGATTCTTTGAACAGCATTTTATATATGACTCTTGTAACAATCACTACATGGAACATTTAGACATTTGGAGATGGTACTTGGATGATTGTTGGATGGTGTGGTGGGGTGATAATATACAGGTGCAGGATTTTGTTAAATATCTGAATAACAATCCATGGGACATTCAGTTTACTTTAAGTCAGCAACATGAAGAAATTGTATTCTTGGATGTGACAATTTCTCGCCAAGCTGATCACACTTTGGCAACTAAGGTACACAGAAAATTTCCCCAATACAATACACTTTTACATGCATCCAGCTATCACCCCCACCACATCATCAACAACATCCCTAAATCCCAGTTTTTACGGATGAAACAGATTTGTTCCTCCGAAGAAAACAACTCTGAATGTGTAAGGGATTTGTCCAGCAGACTCATAAGTCGAAGATATAAGACACATCATATTGATCAAACCATCAACCAGATCAAAGATTTACCCAGATCTACACTATTACAATACAAACATTCACAAGATGACAACCAATCTATTGGATCTCAGCCCATCAGATTTGTTACCACATTTGGCAGCAATACACCTTCTTTCAGAGAAAATCATTAACAATCATTGGGACATTTTGAAGGCCCATGAACACTTAAATGAAATACTACCTGACAAATGTGCTTTTTCATATCGTAGGGGTAGAACCATCCAATCTCATTTCACACATTACAAAAGATACAAACCATCTACATCTATTCAAACTACTCTATTTGGTGATCCTCTGGTAGGATGTTTTCCCTGCAGTCACTGCAGTGCATGCAGAGACATTTCTAAGACCAAAGAATTTTCCAGTAGTAATACCCCTAAGATATACCAGATCAAAATTTTTGGCAACTGCAGTACTGATTGGGTGGTCTATCTGGCCACTTGTACATGTTCTTCCTTCTATGTGGGTCAAACATCAAGACCACTGAGACACAGGATAAGTGAACATCTCAGTGCCATTAGAAGTGGAAAAATTTCCAATGCCCTATACAAGCATACCCTAACTCGCCAAACGGTGCAATTTAAATTTGTGATTATTGACAAAATTGGTTTGCATAGAAACTCTTAAGCAGACTGGCATGACAAATTAAATGATATGGAATCCTCATGGATTACCGGGTTAGGGGCTTTGTTTAAACCTGGTCTAAATGAAATGGAGTAATCTTTGTCAGCTTCTTGTTTCATGCATCTTTTGTAATACATGTTTATATTATATTATAATAATATTATTATAATAGTATTATAATTATATTTAAGTCAAGAGTGATGGTATCATTTTTGAAGACCAAGACAAACTCAGAGGTCTATGACTTATTCCCAACAAATGTGATAAGTTTTTGGTGTATATACACCTTTAAATTATTTGGTGTATAAGACTGACCAGGATGTGCTGCTGAATCACTATTTTCTCTTTTTGCACTGAAGAAGGCTAAAAGATAGCCAAAACCGATTTACAACGCAAGGATTATATGGAATAAACTTTGCCACAAATAAAATATGTTTTTGCACTTTTCCTCTTGTGCTGGTTCATTTTTTGGTTCTACAACCTTTGTACATATGTCATGCAGTAAGGGGTGCATATGTGCTCTACACCATAATTAGTGACATCATATCTGATATCAAGCCAGTGAGATATCAAACTGTTACACATGTAATGTATAGTAGGGGTTATATTTGATGACATAACCTGGACATTCTATGGTTGTGTGTACAGTACTGAGATCTGTGTATGTATGGTGATTGTCAGCAGTGTGTGTATTAATAATATGTACCTTGGTCTGTGTACAGACTGTGGTAGATGTCATTGTTCTTGTTCCTGTTCTATCTGATGTTACATGCTGCTCCACTGTATGTTACCCTATTGGCTTACATGTTTGTAGGGCCATAGACGCACATGTCCCATACCACAGACAGGCATTGGACCACACTGTGTACCAGCCCAGTATATGTAGGGTTAGTGTGTGAGTGGGACATATGAGGTTGGTGTTGAACAGATTGTCCATATACTGTAATACTACATTAGCATACCATATGTGGCTGTGTTCACAATGGCTGTGGTTATGCACTTTCACACAGGTGTATGTTACTCTGTGCTGTGGAATGCCTGTAGAGCCTGCTATATATGCAGGCAAATGTGCATTCCCCCATAGGAAACCTAGGCCAATGCTGAGCCAGTCTGCCTGTAGCCTGCACAGTGCTTTGTTACATGCCTAGTAGCTTATTGTACTTACCCAATGAGATGTAATGTCCAGATACTTGCCAGATGTACTGCTGCCAGGCCACCATAACAGTCATGTATGTCAGACAGAGCAGTGGGATGCTGTACAGATGTATGTCAATATCTAGTGGGTAGTATGTGGCCATGGCACCTCTGTACCAGTGGTTATTTGGCAGGACAGACAGGGATGTGTGAATGCATAACCTATGGGGGCACATGTATACCAGTAGTTATGTGTTATACCCATCTACATGGTTGTTAACATCCACATTGTCAGGATTGGTCCACATGTCTTGCACTAAGGGATTATGTGTATACCTATGGACTGTCCAGAGTGTGTCATACTGTCCACATATATTGGCCATTATCTCTGCTGTAGTCCACAGGAGCATTATGTGCTAGCAGTTTTACTATACTATGGTATCCTTAGGATGTCTGTCAGAACCCAATGGTGCCCATGTTAAATGCAGATGTGACCTCCCACACACACCATGTCTGTGAAGACACTCCCTGTTACAGTAGCAATAGTCTACAAATATACATGCTATACATACCTGACATCCCCCTCGCACTATAAAGTTGGGATTATAGGGGCTGAGGTAGGGCTACACTCCATGTTCAGGACATATGGTGAAAGTATATGTACATATAATTATCCAGATATCTGTATAGGCATACACATATACATATCAACATACATAGATTGATATGTATATGTACATATATATATATGTGTATGTATATGCACACATATATATATATATATATATATATATATACATATAAACACCCAGATATATACATATACAGAGCAATATATGTCTACACATATACAGGTAGAAATACATATGCACATATATGTATGGATATCTACATATAAATTGACAGTAGTAGGTATATCAGAATAGATATGTATGCACATATAGTTATTGATATCTACATATATACCAACATAACTAGGCATATCTGTACACATAGGATGTGCATACATATATAGCTATATATATATACATATATATCTATATATACATATACGTATATCTATATATACACATATCTATATATACATATATGTATATGGGAGTGCTACAGAATCCTGAAAGCCCAAAATCATGAAGACCATCAGGAGTGAGCTGCCTTAAGGTATATGGATGTACATTACCATACAATCCACCTTGGGTAAATGCAGACCTACTGCCACTTGCCATACAGACTGTTCTGTTTGTCAGTGTGCTTGTGATGGTGTCAATTATGCCTTGTTATGTAACAGTTACATCCCATTGTGTCAACTGAGGTCTTTACCCCCTAGGGATTGTCTACAGTGTGTAGATAGAGGCTGCTGAACTATACATCTGCATTACTTACTGTTGATTGTTTGGTATCCTGTGGCCCAGTCTGTCTTTACTATTGTACTACTTGATGGCCTTGGCCTGGACAGCAACATTTGTTAACATTTCCAGACTACTGTATTAGTATAACTGTTTTACATTTGCATTACTCAGTTTATATGGATGTCCGTGTCTAAACAGCTATATGACATGGCATATACAACTGTAATAGTACACAAATACAGCTTTCCCATTTATGCAGACCTGTGTGTGGTGTTATATCCTTTGATTTCTCTGTAGGGTATATGATGCAGGCAATGGTTGGTATTTGTATGGGTGGCGCATACAGTCTCCAGTTGGTAAGGTGGTAACTGTAGGAATAGTGTTTGTTCCATATTGTGTGCACCTTCTACATATGTATCTTACTATACATATCTCTGCGTTTGTATGTGTAGTTACATATATAGCTATACATATGTATATATATATATATATATATATATATATATATATATATATATATATATATATATATATATATATGTATATGTGTGTGTGTGTGTGTGTATATCTGTATCTGCATATATGTGTCTGTGTATATGTTCATAGGTTCATAGGTTCATAGGTTCATACTAGGCTATCTGCCCGAGGGCATTTATAAGCCTAGCCCATAGTTTTGTGGCTTACGCCACCCCTTTAGTTTGGAGAAACTATGTCCATTATTTTGCTGTGCCTCTGTCGAGCAGTGACACTGAGGTAACCCCTGGGGTGTATCTGCGATCTCCCATCCATTGGTCAAGATTCCTCTTGAACAAGGCCAGCGAGGTGCTCTGCCTCACATAAACCGGGATTTTGTTCCACAGCATAGGGAGTCTTTGGGTGATGAATCTATCCCTCCAGCACGTCCTATTAATAACCGTGTCGAGGTTTAAGTCTCCGCCCTTGTGGCTCTGAGGGATCTAGATTTTTGAGATGAAGCATGTTCATCAAATCTGGGTTTGACATGGCCTTGTATGTCAGGCATAGGTCACCTCTGAGCAAGCGGTAAGCAACTGAATATAACTGGAGTTCTTTCAGTCGGGCAGCATAAGACAGATTTTTGAGACCCTTTATCCTTTTGGTGAGGAACTTTTGTGGCCTCTCCAGCTGCTGCAAGTGTCGGGTCAGATACATTCCGAATGGGGCACTGTACTCGATCATTGGTCTGATGAGTGATGAGTATAGGGAGACTATGACTTCCCTTGATCTAGATGTGAATCCCTTCATGATAAGGTGGGCAATGTAGAAGGTCTTCCTAACTACTTTAGCAATATGAGTGTCGAATGAAAGGCTACTGTCAACCCGGGTTCCCAGGTCCCTAATAACTTCTTCTGTGTTCATGGATTGCCACCTAGATGGTAGCTAGGGGTAAACTTATTTTTCCCGAAGGGTATGACTATGCATTTCTTGGCATTTAACTTTAGGCCATGGCTCTGGCACCAGTTATCCATTTCTGTGAGACCCTTCTGAAGGATATCTGTGTCGGATGTGTTTTCAACTACGGCCCAGTTTGCAGTCATCTGCAAACTTTGTCAGCCATAACCCTCCTGTGTTTGCTTGTACTTCAGAAAAGTAGATGCCAAACAAGAGTGGGCCCAGGACTGAGCCCTGTGGGACACCACTTGTGACAGGCTTTGAGTCTGACATGGCGCCAGCATCTCTGACCCTGTGGGTTCTGTCACTCAGCCAGTTTGCAACCCATCTTGTAATGTATGGGTTTACATTTAAGTTGATGAGTTTTTCAATGATACCCAAGTGAGGTATTGTATCAAAAGCCTTCGCCAGGTCTAGGTAGGCTGTATGGACTGCCTTTCCCTCGTCAATGGCCTTGGTGACTGTTTTGAAAAAGTCAACCAAGTTTAGAAGGCATGATCTGCCTTTGACAAAGCCAAACTGGGTTGGATCCAAAGTCTGCAAGTTCCCTATGTCTTTATTTATGAGATCCATTATGATCCTCTCCATGGCTTTGCAGATAAGGCTTGTCAAGCTAATGGGACGGTAATTTCCAGGGTCGGTGGAGGCACCTCCTTTGTGGAGTGGGACCACAGTCGCCAGCGCCACTCCCTGGGTACGTATCCAGAGGTGAGACTAAGATTAAACAGCTGTCCTAACTGTGGGTTTAATTCCTCGTTGAGTTCATGGAGCACACAGCCGGGGACACCATCAGGTCCCATGGATGCTGTGTTCTTTGCCTTGGAGAGAGCAGTTCTCACCTGGGCGTTAGAGATGTTTGGGGGCTACAATCATTTGGTATAGATATCTCTCCTTTAGGGGAGGGGAGAAGTTTGCACTGAACCTGTCAGCCAGTATGTTGGCAATGTCTGTAGGATCAGTAATCTTCACATCATTTTGAACTAATTCTGAGCATATCTGGGAGTTTCCTCCTAGGTTTCTGACATAGCTAAAGAATGCCTTATGGTTGTCTTTAGAGTCCTTAGCTATTTTTTTCTCAAAATTAGCTTTGGATGATTTTATGAGAGCTCTTAGCTTTTTACTTATAGTGATCAGCGGTATCTTACCTTTTAAGGATTTTGCTCTATCTTGTAGTAGCTTTCTCCTTTTGTTGTAGAGTTTGTTTATGGCTGGGGTCCACCAGACTGGACGCTACCTTTGGTACAAAGAGTCTTTGTTTTGCTTGGGATTGCCTGATCCATGCAGCCTGCAGGTGCTGGTAGAAGGCATTTGTAAGTGATTCAGCGGTTTGAGTAATGTTAACCGCCGCTCAGGGCCTTAAAGGAGACCACACTAGTCTTTAGAAGTGTGAAGTCAGCTGAGAAGTTCTTTACTGTGGTCTTTTCATTTCGGTGGGGCGGGATGAGGACCTCCAGCGAGATTAGTTTGTGATCAGATCTCACCAGTGAGGGGTATACTTCGGCGTTGAACATTGTGCTCCCATGTTCGTGATGATGAGATCAAGTATGTTTTCTCCTCTTGTGGGGATGGTGACTAGTTGTTCCATGGCATTTGAGTTTATGAATTCCAGGAACTTTTGGGCTAGAGTGTTTGGGCTTGAGTAGTGTTCCCAGTCTATATTAGGGTAGTTGAAGTCACCTAGTATGATGGTGTTCGGAGATACATTTATTCCCTCCAGTGTTTTCAGGAAGGCCATATGAGGTTCTTGAGTTTGCGAGGGTGGCCTGTAACATGCTACAAATTGCAGAGCAGTCTTGCCTATGGTTAATTGCACCTGGATGGTTTCCGATGCATCGCGCGATGCCACCAATCTTGAGGTGTGGGTGTCCTTGATGAATATGGATACCCCCCTCCTTTCTTGGTATTGTCCGGGTTTTGGGGCCGGAACGCATGATATGAGGTAAAACCTGATAGTGCTGGGGTGCTCTCAGGAGCCTTGAACCAGGTTTCTGTCACAGCACAGACATCGATGTTCTCCATACTGAGAAGGGCCTCGAGTGCGTGCATCTTGAGGTTGAGACTTCTGGCATTGAGCAGCATTACCCTTAGTTTTTTTCTTTGTTTTGTTCTAGGGTGGTAGGTTTAGAATTTGTGCCTTGCCTAAAAAAGGCACTATGGGGGTGGCAAGAGCCTTTGCCAAAATCCGAATCCCAGGGTGACAAGTGCAAGCCATCCCTGCGAAGCAGCGTGGCTTGTCCAGCATGTCATCCCAGGCAGACAGACATTGGATCCCCTTTGAATGACACCAGAGTTTAAGCCAATTGTTAAAGCTGATCATCTTATCTCTGTATTGTGGCATCATTCTTGGTGAAGGTAGGATACTGCTCAAGGTCAGGGTCATACCTGCTTGGGCTACATAATCAGAGAGCTCCTCTATGTCTCTTTTCATGTAGTCCAAGGAGGTACGCCTCAGGTCGTTAACACCAGCGTGGACAATGATTGAGTCGTACTTGTACCTGCTGTTGAGAGACCTGAGTGCATGCGTTATGTGGTGGATTCTAGCACCGACAGGCAGCTTACTGTGACCTTCTCCTTACTCAGTCTGGTGAGCGGGACGTCAGTGTGTCTGACTATGGAGTCACCAATGACTAGTGTGTCTGGCATTGTGTTTGGCCTTAAGGGCTGTGACTGCTTGACACTCTGACTGTGTGGTCTATGTGTTGCAGGTGTTGTGTTCTGAGGTGGTAGTTGTTTGGGTGTCTGCTTTGGTGGCCTCTGCTGTTTTGGTAGAGTTTTGATCAGAGCCTCCGAGTATGTCTTTGTGTGTTTATGTGTATGATTTGAGGTTGTGATGGTATTTTGTGAGACTGGGTCTATAGTGTGTGTGGTTACCTTCTCCTCCTGTCTGGTCATGTCAGTCCTATGTTGAGAGAGCTCAGCCTCCAGTTTGGCCGTATAGTTGCATCTCTCGCATGTATTTGTGTTTTGTGGGCGGAGGAGAGGGTTGTCTGTGTACATGAGGCAATTGTAACATTGCCTCAATATTCCCAGGTTCACCAGCTGAGCAGGAGAGGACATTAGCAACTGATCCCTCGACATGCTAGAAGGAATAGACAGAAAAACTTAAGAAAAGGTTCTGGGGGATGTGGGTGACCGAGAAATGGGGTTTGCTTTTTTGGGGTACTTTCTATAACAAGAGTGCTGTATCGAGGTGATAAGTACTGTAGGAGCAAGTGCCTCACTATACAGATAGAGAATAGTCTACTTGGGAGTCAAGTAGAGATAATTTATAGTTGTAGGATACACTAAATAGAACAGTAGTATATTTTGAGGAAGGTAGTTTTAAGGGAAAATTTGAAGAGTGGACTTTAGGTAGCCCTAATAGTTTAAATCTGATTAACTGGCGCTGCCCTAGTGTACAACGGTAGCAGCTCCGCGCTAAATCGCGCTAAAGCGAGCTAACGCGTGCTTTATAGCAGGGGGCTGGAAAAAACAGGAAATGACCCAAAATGGCCGATGAATTACTAGTTGCTGCTTCTAACCACTCCTCTGAGGACAAAAAAGCAGCTCAGTACTCCCCACTCCCACTGGTGAGTAAAGAAACTACCTCTGGCCACACAAGAAAATGGAGGAACACAGAAACCAAATACAAAGCCCAGGGATCAGCAAAATCTGATCACTGGAACAACTAGCTAGGAAAGTTTAGAAAAGGAGAAATTTTTTTTTTTTTGTTTTTTTGCAAACAGACAGAAAAAATGCAGTAAATGCTTTGTTTTTGACTAAATTGCTATCAAAGGCTGGTACACTTGAGTGTATTAGCCTGTTTGTTACTTTTAAGCAATACTTTAGCCCACAAGTGCAATCAACAATATAAGCTCACAAAAACAGGAAAATAAGGTAATAAAACAGTAATATAGGCACAAACAGTAGTCGAAAAGCTCAAAAGATCGAAAAATGCAAACTAAAAAGTTTAAAAAATACTTATGATCAAGAAAGTTGCTTTTTCTGCTCTCTGCTGGCTTAGGAACTCTGCAGGGGACCACAAGGAGCTATGCCTAGTTCTCTAATGCCAGAAAAGCCTGCCAAAGCGTGCTTTATAGCAGGGGGCTGGAAAAACAGGAAATGACCCAAAATGGCCGACGAATTACTAGTTGCTGCTTCTAACCACTCCTCTGAGGACAAACAAGCAGCTCAGTACTCCCCACTCCCACTGGTGAGTAAAGAAACTACCTCTGGCCACACAAGAAAATGGAGGAACACAGAAACCAAATACAAAGCCCAGGGATCAGCAAAATCTGATCACTGGAACAACTAGCTAGGAAAGTTTAGAAAAGGAGAAATATTTTTTGTTTTTTTTGCAAACAGACAGAAAAAATGCAGTAAATGCTTTGTTTTCGACTAAATTGCTATCAAAGGCTGGTACACTTGAGTGTATTAGCCTGTTTGTTACTTTTAAGCAATACCTTAGCCCACAAGTGCAATCAACAATATAAGCTCACAAAAACAGGAAAATAAGGTAATAAAACAGTAATATAGGCACAAACAGTAGTCGAAAAGCTCAAAAGATCGAAAAATGCAAACTAAAAAGTTTAAAAAATACTTATGATCAAGAAAGTTGCTTTTTCTGCTCTCTGCTGGCTTAGGAACTCTGCAGGGGACCACGAGGAGCTATGCTCCTAGGGATGTTGATTGCTACCACATTGTACATTCCCTATGGTAACCAGACTGTACTGCATGATATGTTACTGATGCCAGCCTGATGTCATACAGGTGGGATGGAGTACTGTTAACATCTTGTGCCCATGTCATGTCAGGTCCTGGGTATCGGGTCTGCAACAGCTGGCAGTGTATTGCAGGGCAGACATGTTTGACTGTGGGGAGGCATACCTAATCGTACAAGATGTATGTTGTTTGGGGCCTCTCAACCCCATTAACTGTGCTTGTGGACATATATGTTTATGTTATGTTCCCATTGTTATCTACAGATGTATGTCCATATATACCTATGTAGATACATATATCTGCTTACATATATATATAACGTACTGTATATATGTAGACATATAGATGTAGACATATATATCTATAGATGTATGCATTTGTATGTATATAGGTTTACATTTATATATATATATATATATATATATATATATATATATATATATATATATTTCTATATTATATATATATATATATATATATATATATATATATAAATCTACATATATAGATATGTTATATCTATTTAGATAATAATATCTACACACACACACACACACACACACACACACACACACACACACACACACACACACACACACAGATACATGTTGGAATACATTCGCTGTACTGTTGAATGACTGGGCTGGATGATATGTTTAAGAAAACATCAGGCTTATGTATATCTGACATGGCTTAGTGGTCAATCACTTTGGCTGTGGTGTGCAGGGTCCTGGGTTTGAACCTTGTAGAGGCTATTTATTTTGTTGCTGGGCAGAACAAGGACCATTTGATACAGAGTGATTAAGGCACTTTTAAGCAGTTGTAAGCAGGTTTGCACAGGTTTGCGTGGAGGTAAGCAATGCTTACCTGCGGTTACATATGCTTACAGAGAGTTAGCTTCAAAATTGCTTAACCTGTGTGCGCATTGCTTACCCCCATGCAAATGGGCTTAAACCCACTTACTAGTGCTTAAATATGCTTACTACTGCTTACTGGTGCTTAAACTGCTAACTAGTGTTTTATTCATTATAATACTGACACCTCACATGTGCATTTACTGCAGTACTCCATTTCATTAGTATATGTTATTTAGTGGGTTATGCAGCATACATATTAGTCATAACGTGCTTTGCCATGGAAAATGGAATGTGCTGCAGTGGGCTTGAACAGGGAATGCCTGCTCATAAGGGGAATGCTCTGCCCACTGCACTATTGCTATGCTGATTCATTTGCATATATCTTCCTTGTTATCCTCTTCAGCCATTTAAGCTGCATTAACTGTAGCTAAGGGGTGGGTACACCCACGCACCTACGGTTAGCTTCAATCAGATTTTTTTTAAATAAAAAAGGGTTTGTTCATTTTATTTCTGTATACTTGCTATTGTGCATGAGAGGGACTGTTGGTGGGGATATGCGGACAGTTATGAGCGGTCTCACTCATTTCTTATCCCTTTCTGCTGTTCTTCATTGTGAGGGCATGTATATTCTGATAGCTCTGCTCTCAGACATGCCCCCCGCACTCTTACACGCTCTGTGTAAGATTAGGGGCACAGGCAGTGTGCCTTCATTACTATGCATGGCTCGCTGCCATCCTGCTCCTAAATGGCCGCTACCTTACAGAACTAAGCTAGTCCTGCACAGAGGAATAGTAAATCTGGGGGACTGTCAATAGAAAAGAGTTCTTAACTTCTCACCTGAAGTACTGATACACTTTTGGAGAGCCCAACCTCTTCAAAGTCATTCACAGATCAGATGCTATGCAGCGATTTACAAGGAAAAAGAGAGCACTAGTATACAAGAAAAGGGAAGCACGAGTTAGAGGGGCAATGACTCAGTGGTGATGTGAGGAAGTAGTTTTTCATACAAAGGGGTGCAAATATCTGGAAAAAACCTCACTGAAGAGGCTGTAGAATGATAAACTATAGGTAAATTCATTAATATAGCAAGATTGACAAAGAGGTTACTGGGATAATGGATATTGCTTAACAATAAAATGCAACATATTTTAGGCTGAAAAAATAAGCAGATGTGGTGAACATGTAGTGCTAAAATGCTAACAAATTATATACTTCTGTGTTTCACATAGTATTTCACTTGAAATTCAACAGTCACAAATATATCTACATAACAAAATACATCTGTCCAGAGGATGGCACCATCATCCAAAAGCACTGCTCCTGCCTTGTTGTCACTTGTGAAAAAGTGTACCTTGCCAAGTGCCTGGTGCATATGTGTTATGCAAGACATGACCTTAACAATAAACACTGCTTTACCCTTCCTTCAACAGACAGTTTCTGCCTAACAATAATCCTCTTTTTATTATCAACTAGCTAGTTCCTTTCTCCTCCCTTTTTCCTTTAACTTTCCCAATAACTTCCTCTGGGATGTTGTGTCAAAAAGGCGTTGCTAAAGACCAGATAGACCACATCTGTAGAGCTCTCTTTATGCATGTCCAAACTGACATGATTATAAAGTGTATTAAATTAAAATGGAAATGCAATAAACTATTGATGTCTGTGGTTGCTTACCTGTAAGAGAAAGAACATTCAAAACTTTTACCAACTTGATGTTAAAAGTCATTTCCACAATCTTCTTTGAGTATATTTAAGTCTAACAAGATAGTAGTTTGCTGTTTTCTTCCCTGATTCTTCCTTATACGAAGAAACTATTCTTTCTGTTAAGCTTGCACAATGTGACACTCATCTGGCAGGTACTGTCATTCTGTGTTTTGTACATTGTTTTTTTGCTTTCTTACCCAGCACTGTAATCTTATTTCTACTCCACAGTCATCTCCATAGTAACAGACCATAATATCGGAGGCGGAACTGTGGTATATGATGTAAACGAACAATGAGAACAAACTGATCTGTGGTCTTGCTTACATGCAATGTGCCCAGTACTGACTGCATAAGGGTTACAAGACAATAGTGACTATAATTTGAAACATGTCCAAACTTTGCAATTATTCAGTTAAGTTACAACAGAATGCACAATTGCCAGGAAAACCCGTCATTTAGTTCCAGTTGCATTTCGTATGCTGATTTTTATTTTATGGTACCTAGTGGATACTGAAGATTCTGATTTCAGCTCAAGTAATATAATCTGATTACTCTGCGATGAAATGAAAATGGATACGCTACAACCAGTTTTTCATGTTGGCTTACTGTATCTGTGCTGTTTAGTGTGCATGTCTGTGTTATTCTGAGTTTCAGCTTCTCCACATATAAGTAGCTTTAGCTGTACTTGTTTTTCTATACAAAACTGCCAAGAGACTAGGTTGACAGATGCAGAATATTTATTTATTTACTATTTATGGACTGTCTTTATCTCATTGTTTATAGCATATTTTCAGAGGAGATCTAATGTTGTATTCATATTGACTAGGGGAATTTCACTACTATGCCAGAGAAATTCCTCTAACCTTCTTATATCCACTTGAACTATCACCATCTCAAGCAGAAGGAATGCTAATTTAACATTTAATCTCTGGGACGCCATTCTCCTTATGTTGCTCTCTGTCAGTGCTGTAAAAGAAATCCAAGCAGCTGGTGTAGAACTAGAACCCTCAGCTTTAATCTAACAGCATTAAAGTCAAGTGTACTACCTGCTAAGTCACTGACATTCCGTTTGCATTAATCAGGATATGTCACACCTACTCATGTATTTGTAATGTTTAAATAAAGACTTGGGCAAACTAAATATGAAGGAGTGCAAATGTTATGGCTTGAACAATCAAATTCCCTAAACTCTTGCTTGAGCCTGTATGTCCATGTAAACGTCATGGCTTGAACAATCAAATTCCCTAAATTCTTGTTAGAACCTGTATGTCTGTAGAAACATCATGGCTTGAACAATCAGTATTAAAATATGTGCAGATTAGTAAAACCGGCATTAATAGCAGTCCAGTCACATCCTCTGCTTCTGCAGCTGCAGATAATGTTCCTTTTGTAAAAAAGATGTTTCACTGAATTTTTCTACTGTTGCCCTGAGCAGGAAGAACAGATAGGGCGGGGACAAGTCTTACTCTGTGTAACTTCCCAGATGTGACACTGCTTTATTTTAATATTTCCTGTCATAGTTACTTTTGTCAGTAAGTGTCACAACTGCACACTTCCTCTACTTTCAGAGTTCTTACTCAGCTAGTTTACCCATAAAAGAACGAGTGCTGTCCTAAACCAGTGACACTAATAACCTCCATAATCTTATGTAACGTTTCCTGCAGTTTGTACTAAGTTGTTATACTAATATTTGGTGTATTTTGATAAAGATTGATAATTGCACTGTATAAAATAATAAAATTATGCTTCCATAAGAAAAACATCTGGAGACATCTCTGGAAATTTTAATACTGAATTCTGGACTTTTCCAGGATCCCACTACCTTTCTGAATGTTACAGTAAAAGTAAAATGGAACACGGCTCAACATATAAAGTAATATATAATATATATATATATATATATATATATATATATATATATATATATATATATAGTAATATATAAACTAATATAGGTCAGGAAGCAACTAGAATAAAAACAGACTACTTTCAGATTTAGCTATGAACTATAAAATGAAATATCATTGAATTTGTTGTTTTTACTTGAGTTTAGTTGGTCTAATTTCCGGGATTAGTTGTATATTATGGCAAACAGTAGAGGTCAGAGACTTTTGTTGATACACTTGAGAATATCAGTCATTATGGCTTCTTCACTTATTGTATATTATGGCAACAGCAAAAGTCAGAAACTTGTATTGATATTCCTGAGACTAGCACTCATTATGGCTTCTTCACTAAGAGCAAAACTTCAAACGCTGAATACAACTCTGGGCCCCACTTATTTCTTTAAACTGTACCCCCATATCGATCATATGCTTACATCTTAGAAGGCGTGAACATGGAAATAAATTACAAACAAGCCAAGTAACCTAAACCTTCCCAATTCTCCCATCACACTATCATTTTTTTTGTCTTCCATACCTTTAATATTCAATCTGGACTTGCTTAACATTCAGTTAGTCCACCTTGATGTTAATGACGTATTTTCCTATTGTATTCTTAGTGTAAATTTTCTTTCTTTCTTTTTTTCTTTATATACATATATATATCTATATATATATATCTATATATATATATATATATATATATATATATATATATATATATATATATGTACCATTGTATGATTTGTTCACTTACTTTCATGATGCAAGTACTTTTGTATGCTCATTCTAACACTGATTGTATACTGTCCAGGGGCTAAGACTGGAAATGGTCAGAACAGATACATGGGCTACTCTGGTAAACAAATTCAAATAAAATAAATTAATAATAATAATACATGAGGAAATACTATCATGGATATAGTAAAAAAATGTGATAGTCAAAAGGCAAACATTTTCGGTGTAGCATATATATTTTTCAGTACTGTTGTTTGTGCAAGCCCACTGAGTCACATTTAAGGACTTTTGGCTGTAGATGTCTTTTTCCAGCTTTACCCATTTTATGTCTCCATTGTATAAAAAAATGAAATAGATTCAGCAAAACTAGTTGAGTTATTAATGTTGTATTTTTGACCTTAATGGATCTTCCCATTATAAGACAGACTTTTAATAAGTTTTCAGTTCAAATGTGTCAAAAATGAAAAAGAAATAAATGGGACCAGGTTAAGCAATTAGGGCTACTGGTAATACAGCTTCTGCAGGTCACCAGTGGAACTTAGGCTAAATAACTGACAGGAAGATAGGAGGCTTTGAACTTCCAGCCCGGAGTAGTTTGCATTAGCATGGCTAGTGCAGTATGCATTATACTAATGAGACATGATTCATAAGAAGAACTAAACAACTCACACATATACGTCTGATGTAAATCTGGTGGCAAGTGTGGAATTCTTAACACAGAGATGAGGGTAGGATAGAGATCAGTGGCAGGGAGGAGAAACTAGGTACAGGGATGAGGTATGAGAAACCCAGGGGGCTAACAAGATACCATGACTCTTGCTGGAATAAGCACAAGTGTAAAGGATGTATCCAATTGCCACTAAGACGGGAGATTGCAAGGGTATTATAAGAAAGATGGCCATATGTGGCTGCTGGTAAGGATTTTGGTGGGTGTCCAATAGATGTCAGGGTGGTTTATATAAAAGATGTTTCCAGAGCACTCTGCCAGACCTGTTGCCAGAAGCAGGGGTGTTCATGAATTATATACCTCCACCTACCACACATATCTGTAAGGGTACTTTGCATACCTTCAGTGTAGAGTCAGCAGGAGTGTGCATGGGGGTAAAAGTTCAAACATTGTAACAGACGATGTTTGTTTTGAACAAAATATGAATTCTGTCACAAACACCAGAGGTTCTTTTTAGGGACAAAGGCCAAAGTGACATAGACAATATTAATATTTCAAGAGGACAAGACTTGGGTGCGCTCATTTTATTAGACATTGCACTGGATAAAGACACAGTCTGTTGTTCTAGGGGTTATCCTTTGTCTCTACTACACTTCCAACATAGGACAATATTCAAACAGACTTATTCAGGATTTGTAGGAAACTAAGATTAATAAGTTTTATGGACAGCAAAAGATGTGTATTAGTGATACTTGGGAAAGTTTTGAAACAGCACTTGAAGCAAATATTGATTTAGATTCAAGTAGTCTGTCTACCTCTTCATATGAAATAGTGAATTAATCCTTAAATATAGGGAACTATGATTTTATTTTGTTGATGAAAGTCCAGCACTCTTGGGGACTGGTCACGATCAATTGCAAATGTCAATACTGAAAGCAATAAATACATTTATGCATTCAAAATGAATCCCAGAAAGATTTTTTGAAAGTATGTGTAAAATGGAACTATAGGAGCAGTTTTTAAGCATTTTTTTTTCAACTAAAATGCAATTATTCAAGGGGAATAGATGTCCCTCCAAAAAATTGAAAAGCAATAGACATACTATTGAGGTCTGCAATTCAGACAAAGAGATAATATAATACTATTAATAATATATGTGTGTAGTCATATTAAAAATGGGAATATACGAACATGTTCAGTACTATACTTAATGATTAGTTAGAATGTGAAAATCCACAGTATGATTATTTTCAAGACTTTAATAGTCAACTGTTAGATCTTTTACACAAAGGAGTTTTACTTAGTGTCCCGTCAGATAAAAATGCATCTCTTTTACATATTAAATATATAATGTAGAATAGTTTTTAAATGATACAGAAATGCTTAAAAATGTGTGGTACCTTCCAGATTGCCCTATTATTTTAGGTGTTGAGGGGTTTCAACAATATTTTGGTTACTTTTGAACAATAAAAAACAATAACGTTGAACCGAATAACTCAAATAAATAAATAAATAAATAAATAAAACTTGGTAGTAAACCAAACTTCACTTTAATGCAACAAAATAATCCAGTAAGCGCTTTCATCTCTTAGCACTGAGACTTCATTAGACTGAATTAAATATAACCAACATTTCATTTAAATACTTTAACAATGTGTCACATGGCTTTGCAGGTTTAATGCCTTAACCCCTTCCTCCTCAGGTATGCCACAAAATCTTCCCTGCTGTTTAAACCTGGAGGATAACATGCATTTAATCTAACCTGCCATGAATATTCCAGCCATCCAAGTTATTCTTCAGCATTAAATAATGTTTTAAAACCAGTGATAGCACCCAAAACTATAAATTTAAAATCAACGATACAGTTTCCCATTTTATAATGTTTGCCTAAGGCATTGGTCTCATTACCAATTTCAACTGCTCTTTTGTGTTCATACATTCTTTTGCACAATTCCCTACTAGTACGTCCCACATAAAATGCCCCACACAGCTTGCAAATAATTAGATACACAACATATTTCGATTTGCATGTGTAAATGTTATTAATGTTGATTTTAAAATTATTTACATAAATTTTGCTAATTCCTTCATATATTACATCACAAAAATTACATGCAAAGCATTTTCTCATACTCCCACTGATGTTTGATGGTCTAGCATTAAGATGACTTTGAAACACATTTTTGAAACTCTTTCCCTTTTTACACACAAACCTTGGACCCTCTCCTACTGCTTTGAAAACCTCTTCATTGCTCTTTAATATTTTCCAATTGGTATTAATAATTTGTTTGATTGCTTCAGAATCAACACTATTAGAAATTTGCATAGCAGTTCTATAGTCTTTGGTGGCAGTTCTCCTACAAGGTACACTGGCAGTTTTCCTGATTTCACTAATCTCATCAAATTTATTCATCACCAATTCTTTAGAATAACCTCTAGCTACAAACTTACGACATAAATTTGCACTTTCAGTGGTAAAATCTTCATCGTTAGTAGTTAGTTGATGGACCCTCATTAACTGACCTTTTACAATATTTTCTTTTGTATGCTTGGGATAAATACTAGAAAAATGTAAGTATGCATTATTCTGCACATTCATTTTGTTTATTTTAGTTGACAACTTCTGTTTGTCCTTATACGCTGTTACATCCAAATAGGAAATGCTCTTATTGTCCCATACTGATGTAAACTGTAAGTAAGTACAGACCCCACTGATATAAGCTATAAACACTCTGAGGGACTCAATACCTCCTCTCCATACAAGAAAAAGGTAATCAATAAAACATTTGTAACAGACAATATTTTTTTTAAATTGGTCAACATAAATGTACATTTTTTCCCAACCATTCATAAAAATATTGGCATAACTGGGTGCTATCACTGCACCCATTGCCACCCCATTTATCTGATGGTAAATATCATCCTTAAACTTGAAATAATTATAACTCAGGATAATATCTAACATTTCCATTAATAAACTGATTGTATTGTTGGAAAAAATCCTGAAGCCAAAAGCTCCAACCTAACTACTTCCACTCCCTCGTCATTGGGAATTACTGTATATAACAATTTGATATCCAAGGTGACCATTAAATCAGAATCTAAAATTTTGACTTCTTTTAAGTTTTTAATAAAATCAAAGGTATCTCTAATATATGAATTGCTTTTCACCGTCACTTTTTGTAAATGCTTATCAACAAAAATAGAGATAGCCTCTGTCTTGGTACTTTCACTAGCCACAATGGGTCTCAACGGTGGATCATCCAAATTTTTGTGGATCTTGGCAAGGCCAAAAATCCTTGGAAGATGCATTGTTAATATATCTCTTGATTTCCTCTGTTATCCTACCTGTCTAGTACCATTCTTCTATCATAGCATCTATGAAACTATAAGATTTTTTGACTTTATTAAACAACACTTTTTCATAGTAGCTCTCATCAGCCAACATATAATACATTTTGTTTTCATAATCAACTCTGTCACAAACTGCTAAGACATTGCCCTTGTCTGCATTGCTAATTAGCAGCTTATCATCAGTCATCAAGTCATAAAACAGTTTGCGTTCATCAGCAGTCATGTTATGATATTTAAAGGAACTCTCATTGTCCAACAATTCAATGATTTGCAACACAGTCATAGTGCGAAAAATCTCCAGTACCCTTCTCAAAGGAGGGTTATAAATACTAGGTTTGCTGAACACATTGGAAACATTATTGTTGCTGTTATTAAACAATAACTTAAAGTTCAATTTCCTAATAAAATCTCTCAGATCATTAATAACATCACATTTGTTCGCTCTTCTGGATGGAACAAAATTCCACACTTTGCTTAAAATGCCACAAGTAGTGGCATCCAAGAATTTAGACGACAAATTAATAATTTTAAAACTACTTACATCAACAGTACCTGAGGAAGAAATTACTTCTTCCTTTTCTTCCAAGGTTTCTTTTGGTGCAACTTGAAGCCCCCCGAGTTCATAGCTGTTACTTCCGCCTAAGTCCACTGGCCATTCAGCCCCTTTTAATAGACCTGCACATCTGCACTGATTGACTTAAAGGAAAATTTTCGATTACTGGAGTTGAAGAAGATGTGTATACAGGACTGGCATCCATTCTCTGTCCTCATTGAGCTAAACGCTCTGAGCATCTTGGCCCTTCTTCCTCTTCTACAACAACATTCGTTCTGATGTTGCTTCCTGTTCTCAGGTGCACTGCTTCCACTCTTGGTTAATTAGGCTCAGCTATTACACTGATGTAAGCCACGCCTTCCTCATATTCCTTAAGGTCCCGTTGAAACTTCTTGATTTTGTGTTTGGACAAAACATCATTTTCTTTGATTAATTTGTCCTGGATGAAACCAAATTTGCTTTCAAAATTATCTGCTGTTAATTTGTCTTTGAGTGGAAAGAAACTAATATTAATTCTGTTGTTGAGCTGTTTAGTTTTTTGCTTATTCCAATCGGACAACATCTCAACATATTGTAACCCCATCTTTTGATTGAGTTCCACCCATTTGTCAATGGACTCTTTGGATAAGTCACTACCATTCGGCATTTTGGTAATTCTGAGTCCCTTTGGAACCCTTTTGATTCGCAAGTAATTATCAAAGTATATAACATCCCACTGCAAGCACTTCAATTTCACAAGGTCTTTTTCAAGTTCTTTAAATGCCCCCACAGCATCAAATGAATACTTTTTGAGACTCATTATGTTATTGAGACCTGAAAAAGGATCAACTGGTGGGGCTAAACAGTTGGATAGCACTTCATTTGTAATTTTGGGCAGGTTTCCCTGCTTGGATGTCCCACTGCCCATCAAACCTTCTTGATTTAGCATTATGGATCCACTTGGGCCATCCTGTAGAGTACATCCTGTAGGAACAGCTAAAAAGCCAGAAGCAGTTTGGCTCATGATAAAAACGTAAAAACTTAACAAAAACCAATAACGTTGAACTGATTAACTCAAAAAAAAAATAAATAAAAAATAAAACTCGGTAGTAAACCAAACTTCACTTTAATACAACAAAATAATCCAGTAAGCACTTTCATCTCTTAACACTGAGACTTCATCAGACATATTAAAAATGTGAATATCTGAACATGTTCAGTACTATACTTAATGATTAGATAGAATGTGAAAATCCACTGTATGATTATTTTCAAGACTTAATAGTCAACTGTTAGATATTTTAAACAAAAGAGTTTTTCTTAGTGTCCCATCTGATAAAATGCATCTATTTTACATATTAAATATATAATGTAGAATAGTTTTTAAATGATACAAAAATGCTTAAACATTAGTGGTACCTTCCAGATTGCTCTATTATTTTAGGTGTTGAGGGGTTTCAACAAGATTTTGGTTACTTTTGAACATTTGAAAAAATTTGGAAAATTGTGGTAAAAATGATTTTCAAGTTAAATTTACCCATCAGGTTGTAAAGTAAATACTTTACTACCATTATAAGATTATTTGTTTGCTAAGTCTAGATGTAAATATTTTATGATTTGGCATGCCCTTGGAATTACAACACTGGAACATTACTGTGTGGGTCTCTTTTCAACTTTTATTTTTCATTAGTTCATTTTTGTTTAGCAAACAGTTTGTTTTTGTCTGTTTTTTGGTTGGTTGTGAGAGAAGTGATTCCACCAGAAACAGGAAGTCAGTGGGAGGCCCATTCATGCCTGCATATGCAAACATAATTATGGGAGACTTTGAAAGAAACTTTATATATAAACTCAAAAGTTTATGAATGAGCAAGTAGTCTTACTTGTTTCATATGCAGATGATTCATTAATGCTATATAAAGGAAGTGCAAGTAAAACTAATCATTTTGTGAGTCTGTTAAAGGATGATGATTGGGGGTTAGAATTATTATATTAGAAATAACATTAAATAATGTAAGGTTCTTAAATATAAAGTTAGAAGGAGAACTTGATAAAAATGTTAAAATTAAACTTTATAGGAAAACTGTCTTTATCCAATTTTTTTATGTAGCATGAGTACACCTCCACCCAGTTTAATTTACTTCTTATCTATGAGTGAATGTTTACAATGAGATACATAATTGAAAATAAGCTAAAGATGAGAAAAGTGTCCATCTTGGCATTTCTAAACTTCGGGAAATCATATGACAAGACCCCAAGAAAGCTGATTTGGGAAATCCTGCAATGGTTTAGAATACCAGACTCATTGTTAGAATTAGTGTATACTGTGTACAAGGACCCAATGATACAAGTGCAAATAATGTTTGGACCCATGGAGAGATCCCTAGTGGGACTGGGTGTGCATCAGAGTTCAACTCTGACCCACTGCTGTTCATACTGGTGACGGACTACATTAGTAAACAGGTCAAAAGGGACAGATCAATAAAGTTGCTTAATACAGATGGTGTGGCACTACAGGCAGACTCTGAAAAAGAACTTCTACAAATGATAGAGGAATAGAATGCAAAAGTTACGGCATGCATGATGAAAATGAGTACAAATAAGGCAGTTGTAATGGCAGCAAATGTGGGAAATTAAATGAAGCAGAAAACTGAGATAGAGGGGAAAATAGTAGAACAGGTTAGCAGTTTCAAGTATTTGGGAGGGGTGACTGAGGAGAAGGGAAGTCTGAATGAGGACCCCTCAGCTGGAATAAAAATGGCTGCATCCAACTGGCACAGAGTGTCGGGGTGGTATAGTGGTATATGGCAGAAGAATGTCAAATAAGATGAAAAGTAAGGTGTAAGAAACAACGGTGCAACCAGTACTACTATATGGTACAGAAACCAGGCACTGAAGGCAAAGCAGTTGAGGAAGCTAGAGGTGATGGAGATGAAGTGCATGAGATGGGTATTAGGAAGCACACTGTGGGACAGATGAAGAAATGAGGACATGAGAGCAGAAGCCCAAATAGGTCCAGTTGCAGAGAAGGTCAAAAATAACAGATCACGGAGGTTCAGGCACCTATACGGGAAAGCAAAAGATAATCTGTTGAAACAGATGGGAAGAAGGCAAGATGAAACAAAGGCATCCAGCACAGGGATAGCTGGATAATGTGAGATAAGAGTTGTGATAATCAGGCATGACTGTTGAAGAAGATTGGACAGTGGCACTGAATGGAATGGAATAAAATGGTAATAGTTGATGTGACACCTCAAACCAGTGTAGAGCAATGGGAAATAGGGGGCTGCTGCTGCTTATGATGATGATTTAACTCATGACACCTTGCTTAGAGTAAAATATCTGTAGCTCATGGCATATAAATATGTGTTTCTTTTTAATGTAAACATTACACCTTAAGTAGAGGGATAAAATGTTTGATGCTGCATTAATTCATTTGCACATAGTATCATGGATATCGGATATCATGTGTCATTTTTAGTATTAGCATTTATATACCATGTTGTTTCTTTTGTTTTGATTAGTTTATTGTGATAGTAATAGAGATCATCCTTTTCAAGAAAGTCATTTGAAGAATTTCTGTTAATTTTTCTATTTATACATTGTGACACTGCATTGCTCTTCCTTGAGATTTGCTTAACATCACTGCTTGATTGTGAGAAAACATTGCTTAAGTGAACGTGCAAACAATTGACTCCGCAACTATCTTTCTATGACAGCATGAACCATTGTCTCAGGAACAATGTGAATCATTGTCTCTGACTCCAATACATTCCCTAGTATCCTGTTCCTGCACTTGTACACTGAGATTTCATTGCATTATTCCCATTATTTCACACAGAATGTGCTAAAGTGTTAAGTTCTTTTACTGGGCCATATTGAGCATTCAGCACAGCATAGTCTGACTTGTTGTGTTAAGACTTTGCTCATAATATACTAGTAATGAAGTATTAAACACAGGCAGGAAACTTCTGAAGTGTGGTTGAATAAGTCGTCAGATGTTTCAATTGGCTACGTGTTAAGAGCTACAGGAAGGTTGTTTAGTACTCTGGGTAACATAGCAGTTTAATTGCAATCATAATTGCTTAATGACAACTTGTAAACTGTACAAGTTTTTTTTTCTTAATTAGTTAGGAAGAAATCATTAGGTTGCTACATTTACAACATATATTTTTAGTAAACTTTCTGTGCTCTCATTAAACATGACAAAATAAAGGTTTATAAAAATTAAAAGATTGTAACTGAGACTGTGATTATAACAAGTTTATTTTGTGTGTGAGAAGTAGTTATTAAAAAAAAAATCACATTGAGAAAAGAATGAAGCAAAGCTTGAGATGAATCATTTGGTTAAAAATATGATCGAAGTTTTGAAACTTCAAAACTAAAATAAAAATAAAAAACATTTTTAAAAATGTTTTTACTGAAAAAGCAATCAGTAAAAACTCAGTCAAAGTTCTAGCTTTGCTGGAGTTTTCATTTTGCTTTTACTGATTGTTTTTTCAGTGACCTTCTCACTTATTGTTTTAGTTTGTTGTTTGGGATATTTCTGCAGTGACCCTAATGATAATGGACATCAGCTGGGTATAACAGCGCTGTGTTTCTTATGTTCGTCAAACACTCTGCTTGGGCTGTGCTGATGAGGTCATAACAAGGCCGAAATACGCATATCCACAGCTAGTGGGGTTTGGCATTATTGGCCTGAAATTGTCCATTAAAATGGCAAAACAAGTCATGGGCATTCAGAATCACCAATTAGCTGAAACAACTGATGCTCATAAGGGTCATTTGCATATATCCCATGCGCCTCTGATACTAGAGGTTTGGGAGATCACTCAGTGGAAGTTCTAGCTTTGCTGGAGTTTTCATTTTGTTTTTACTGACTGTTTTTTTCAGTGACCTTCACACTTATTGTTTTAGTTTGTTGTTTGGGATATTTTTGCAGTGACCCTAATGATAATGGACATCAGCTGGGTATGACAGCCCTGTGTTTCTTATGCTTAGTTAAACACTTTGCTTGGGTTGTGCTGATGAGGTCATAACAAGACCGAAATATGCATATTCACAGCTAGTGGGGTTTGGCTTTATTGGCCTGAAATTGTCTATTGAAATGATGAAACAAGTTATGGGCATTCAGAATCGCCAATTAGCTGAAACAACTGATGTTCATAAGGGTCATTTGCATATATCCCATGTGCCTCTGATACACGAGGTTTGAGAGGTCACTCAATGTAAGTTGTAGCTTTGCTGGAGTTTTAATTTTGTTTCTACTGACTGGTTTTTCTGTGATCTTCTCACTTATTGTTTTAGCAATCATGTTGGGAATACCTAGAAACTGGTTATGACCAGAGAAATCTGACCATAATTATTTGTAGTACATGGAGTTTCAGCTGTTATGATGTACCACTTGCCACAGGCACAACAATGTAGGAGTGCAAAGTTCTTTGAAAGTAGTGAAACAGTACTATCACATAGATATAAGAGAGAAGCTAAATGTAGCTCCTGATGGACTAAAAGCTTTAAAAGCTGTTAATCACATCAGTCTGTTTTCTTGTATGTATGTATGTATGCATATATCCGTACCTTGATCAAAAAATTAAAACCCACTACACTTTCTGCTGATCAACTCCCTGCCGAGTACCTACAAAAATCAGCTGATGCTATTGCTTACCCCGTCTCAATACTAATCAATAGAACCATAGTAGAAGCTAAAATTCCCACCATCTGGAAAATATCCTATGTAATCCCACTTCACAAAGGAGGCAGCTCTACTGAATTCTCCAATTATAGGCCAATAGCTATACTCTCTCCACTTGCAAAGATTATGGAAAAATGTATTCATAGACAACTCATGCACCACCTAATCCAAAATCGCCTTATGGCAGACACTCAGCATGGCTTCCGTCCTCATCACAGCACTACTTCAGCCCTCCTAGCCTTTACTAACACCATAAACCATAATCGCAACAATAATTATATATCCTCAGCCCTCTTTTTGGATCTTTCCAAGGCATTCGATATGGTTGATCACCAACTTTTAATCCACACCCTGCAAACATTCTGTCTAGATACTGAAGCCCTCCAGTGGTTTCAGTCCTACCTGAATGGTCGACAGCAGGCTGTCCTCTGGCAGAACAAACTCTCTAACCTTCTACCTAACACCCTCGGAGTACCACAAGGCTCTATATTAGGGCCCTTGCTGTTCTCCATCTTCATTAACGACCTTTATACTGTCATCCCAAAAGTCAGCTGTATCCAATATGCTGATGACTCTACACTGATTTGCTCATCCACATCTCCAGTAGAGTTATGGTCAGCTACCCAGATCACCTTTAATACAATAGAAAACTGGCTTTCTGAACATCGTCTGATCCTAAATCCCAAAAAAACTTAAATGCTGTTATTTTCACCAACACGTAGGTCTACCGCTTTCACCTTTACCATAAAATCAAATGATGGCACAATAATCTCCCCTGACCCATCTACAAAACTATTAGATTTCATCATAGACAATAATCTAAAATTTTACCTACATGTTAACCAAACTATCAAAACCATCAATAAAAAACTAGGGTCACTTTACAGAATAAAAGCCTTCCTAACCCCTCCAGCTAAAATTGCCATAGCTCGCTCTCACCTTCTTTCAACCCTTCTGTATGCATCCCCTCTACTCTCGAATTTGAACAAGACTGTCCTTAACAAACTCTCAATTTGCTACAACCACATTGCCAGGTTTGCCACTGGGCTGCCTATTAGGACACATCATTGCATCAATCTAAATCAGCTTGGTTGGCCTGAACTACCCAGCCTAATCCAGTATAACCAACTGATTATGGCCTATAAAATCCTCTATAATCCGGACAATACTCTTGCACTTAAAAATATTATCACCCCCTATAACAATCCTAGACCGCTTTGATCCTCTAACAAACTACTAATTCAGACTAGCAAAATTAATAACACAGCCGGTGATTCTCTCTTTGCAAACTCTGTAAGTAGATCCTGGAACTCTCTTCCAGCTGATATCACCTTACTTTCCACCTTAGGTCAATTTAAAACTAGACTCAAACAACATTTGTCACTTAACTGGCTATGTCATTGTATCAAGCCTGGCTAACTCTCTCTAGAATGTGTAAAAATCTGTTAACCAGTTTACTGTGTAATTTCATTTAATCCTGACTTGTGCTCAGGATTAACTGTAACCTGTGGAACTTGTTTAACTTGCTTACTTATGTAATCTCTGTAAATAGTCTGTTTGTAATATGTAATGCTGGTATTATGTAATGCTGTATCTGCTTACCTTGGAGCTTTTCTCCCCGGGTCTCCGCTGAAAATGGACATGCATCCAGTCGGACTATCCCGGTCAACAAATGTAAAATAAATAAAAATAAATAAGTATATGTATGAGTATGTACACGTGTGTGAGCAAGAAGTGTTTAACAACTGAGCTGTTATCATTTCCCAGTACTGTTCTGTGGTGGCCATTGTTTTTGTTCTAGCATAAGACCAGAACATAACAGCTCCAAAAAACATACATAATGAAACTTGATACGACACCTCTTTGATGTTAGTGAGATCCATAATAAGCTTGTCTTTTTCCCAGTTTTGGAATGTAATCAGCATAATAACCATGTACTTTAAGGTTATTATACACTTTGCTTACGTAAGAAAAGTGCACAACGGGTTTATCTTTTTGCTAATTTCTGAGCATAATCACAAAACTATGTACTGCTTTTGTTATGTAGCATCTAACTTACTTGTTACTACATTTAAGAGAAATTAACAGTTTGTGAACTTAGAAAATGTCAAATTGTTCTTTTTTTAAGGTATGATATGCTGATCAACCCCCTACTAATTGACACCTAGGGCATTGTGCCCCCTGTGACCCCCCCCCTTCCTTTGTTTCTGAGAGTCTTGAACTTAAATGTAACACAATTTTCATTTATGGCCAAGTTTTCAACCCATTCATTCCCACATTATGAAATCCTTTCCATTTCTGAGCTCAGTGCAAAACTATGATATAGTTTCAACATTCATTTTTAATGTTTTAATCAGTCCTGTGCATTACTTGAAGCTTTCTGCTGCCATACTTAATCACATTTTACAAACAATGCTTTTTCTTTACAATATCATTTTGTCTGTTAGCAAAAGATTTCAGTTTTAGTTTAACTTTGTACACTTACAGATTTTCAGCAAGCTCTTTTGTTTTGAACATTCAATTGCTATGCTACATTCATCTTTTTACGGTGTTAAATCCATTTCAGACAGTAGTTTGCCTCTCATTCTGTATTTTTTCCTTATACCACATACACTTCTGTCTCTCAGCAGTGAATTGTGTAAATAACCTAACTTAAACTCATTGCCTTTATACCCGAAATCAGTCACATATGTTTCTATAAGCTCTTGTGAAATCTGGTTTCTAGTGAAAACTAAGTGACAAATATAAGGTAAATTCTTCTTAATCTCACAGTATTGCTGAGACTTCAGCTTTATAATGTCTAACTTACAATCTTGCTCAGTGGTTAAGTTAAAAGTCACATCATCACCTGCTTCATGAGAAAAGTAACATCTCAAACTCCTTTACTTGTATTTGACAAAACTGAACTTTTTTTTTTGCTTCCAGGCTTCTGCCAAGTTACCTTGAAGAAAATCATGCTGGTCATGTGAGTGAAGCGTTTAACTCATCGCGGATCTTAACAGTCTCAAAGCAGTAGGTAACATAAACGTCAAAAGGACTGAAGGGTATAAAGCACATGGAAGGATGCTGAAAAGTTCATCTGAAGTTGCTTTGTACTAAAACAAAGTGAGATGTGACTCTGGGATCATTTTTATAGTGATGCTGAAATGTTGTAATGATGTGAAAATAAGGGAAGAGGTCAGAAATGTAACGCAAACTGACTTAGTAGCCTAGTTATGTAAAACTTGAGTTACCTAGTCCGTTACTGCATATCAGCTACACCTGTGTCAACAGTAATTCGCAACACACTGGTACATCTGTCAGCTTAACTAAACTAGGTGTTTATTACAATTGTTTACTCTGGTTTGTGTTAATTATATTGTCAGTATAGACCTATTCTAATTGCACACAAATAGCTTAAACAACATTTAAAAGGGAAATGCATATTGAGGGTTCACTTTCTACATGTAATTCTACTAGAGCACTCAAGACCATTTATGAGTTTATAAAATGTTGGACAGTCAATAAAAATCCTGATCTAGTAAAACTAACAGACTATGTGCCCAATAAATGCATTGCCAATCTCTCAAAAAAGAAGACATGAAAGAAGGTTGAATGATAATACAATGTCAGTAAATTCATTAGCAGTACCTATAAAAAATACATTCAAAGGAAAAAGGAAGAAGCAAACTAATTTCAGTAAAACAATAAAAATCACAAGGGAGAAAACCCTGTTGACTTTGAATCTGAGGCTCAACAAGATAGTGATGTTACTCTTACCTCTGATTCAGACACTCAGCCACACCCTGTTGACTCATTTTGCTGGACTGCAGTTATATCAACAGTGATATCACAATTATTATCAACTATACACCAAGCTGTACATAAGTATACCTATGCCACAACATTTATTTATTGTATACTGCCACTTCTTTATAAACTGCCATAATCACTTCTTGTAAATATGTACATATTTTCTTTGTTGTGTGTGCATTATTTTATGGATTTGTTTTACTCTACTCACTGTAAATTAATTTTATTTTGCTGTTGCTGATTTGATTGTAACCAGGCTGAACCTGCAATTGGTCAAACTTGATTGGTGCTCTACTTAGTAACCAAAATGAAAATAAAATAAAATAAAAAACGTAAATTGGGTTGTTCTTCTTGTCACCAGTACAAACAATAACCTAAATGAAACAGAATAAACCAAATTAATATTACCAGAACTGTACCAAGAAGTTATTTCTAATAATGAATCAGACCCCCCAAAAAGCACAAACAAAACAAATCAAAATAGTCATGTAAAGCCTGTTAGCAATGCAAGTTTGTTACTGGGTGATAATAAAACTGAAACAGAGCAGATTGAGACAATATTATCAGTTATAACTTTGATAATCAGAAAATCCTTGATAGGGTCAGAGTGGACAGGGACATTATAAGGGTCTTAGTGGGCATGTTTGATCTCCATGGGGCACTATAGGAATGCATGGACTTCCAGTTCCTATGGACACCAAGGTATGTATAGCTCTCACTATACTTGCTACAGAGACCTTCCAGAGGCTGACTGGGGACATGCTGGGATCTCAGAGGTTTCTGCTTTGAGGGTACTGCAGCAGTTCCTGGATATCATCTTAGCATGTGTGGGTTGGTACATCTATTTTCTCCTTGTTACCTTAGGGCCAAGCCAGCACTATGCATGCCTTTTATGGGATGGTGTATTTCCTTAGGTACTCGGTGTGATAGATTGCACCCATGTTGCAACTAGGGCCCTTCCTGGTCCACAGGATTAGTGGTAACACAGTAAGAAGGGCTACCATTCCATCAATTGCCAGGTAGTGTCTGATGCATGGAGGTTCATCACCAATGTGTCTGCCTAACATCCTGCAGTGCACATCACTCCCATATCTGGCACACTAACTCACTATACCACCTCTTCCTGCATGGTTGGATGCCCAGTGGTTATCTTGTTGGTAAGCAGAAAAAACGTTATAGTCTATTTAAGTAGTTATTCATGTTAAATGTATTGCTGTATACTATTTTTCTGTTTTATCTCCTCCTCCTTTTCTCTCTTTTTCAGGTGATGCTGGATATCCTCTGGAACCATGTTTCATGATTCCGGTGAGAAAGCCGAGTACAGCTGTAGCTGTCCCAGATCCTTTTTTGTTATTGAGAGAGTATTTGGCCTCCTGAAGAGCCATTTCAGGTGTCTGGATGAGTCTGTGGGTGACCTTCAATATGACCCAACTACAGCATTCAGGATGTTTACTGCATGTTGCATTCTGCACAACATGATTATGCACCAGTCCTGTAGTGAAGTGATCTATGCTATCATTGCAGCTCCTAGTTCCAGTCCCATTACGATGAAGGATGACCAGCCAGCAGCAGTAATAAGAGACCGCATGTGCCAGGCTTTTCCATGGCCTGCAGTTGTGCAGGTAGTGAGACAGCATCTACTCCACAACTATGGACCATGAATTTCAGGTCAGTGGTTCCTTTATTGTAAAAAACACATACCCCTGATTCATGAAGCTTGCACCAGGCGCAGGCATAGCGTAGGCAGTATAATGCCAAATATGGCCATCGAGCGATTCAGGTATGATCCTATTCCACGTGCACTACCAGCGTACACCAGAACTGCGCAGCCCTTGGCGTAGGTATGCTAATCACACCATGTGCAGTACCGCACCATGCAAATGAAGGTGCATAGCGATTCATGAAGTGGTGCAGGCGTAGCGTAAGCCCACGGAAATGTAAACCAAAAAACATGGTTTACATTTTCCCAAACAGAACATCGGAGCTATGGAAGCGGACCAGACTCATGTATTACAGTTAACATATGCCAATGGCTAAATACACAGCCAATGGCATAAAAAAAGATGCACAACACCTAAAAAACAACATTTAATGTCATGTCCACAGTAACGCAAAGTACAACTGCAGGGCATGTGTGCGCAAACTGGAACACAAAGAAAATATATACAAATGTCATAAAATCACAATGTAATACAAATCAGGATTTCACCATAATACGCGATGGTATGCATGGTACACCACAACCAAGCTGCAAGGGTTGCTAAGGGTCTGTGACAGTGTTTGGAGCAGTAACTATGAATTAGTAGTCAATGCCATGCAAATGAGGCAGGTAATACTGAATCGCAAACGTCCCGCCGGATTAAAGATGTACCATACGGCGCAGCACTATAACACCGAGGAGTGGCTCAGAGGTATACATGACATCAGCAGTGGGGCGTGCCACCGTAGCTGTAAGCACATTGGAGGAATGCAAATCTGGCCTGGCCATTGCTAAGCAAAGCTGCAGGACAGGGGTGGGGAGGTAGGTATAGAATCGTTTAGCTGAGAGCACATATGGTGCCCGAAAGCACATGTGTATGGGGATGAAAGCGTGCCCGAAACCCGGTAAGCAGATGCACACGCCGCGAACCATAGCACAAACAGGAAGGTCAGGGGAAGAAAAGAAGGAAATGCTGCAGTAGGGTAATTGGAGTACAACTGAGCAATTAACACCTATTAACTCACAGTGGGCAATCGACGGCAGCTGACATGTCTGCTCGCAGAAACCTGCAAAACAGGATAGGGGAGGCGTCAGATTGCAAAGAAAGGAGAACTGTCATAACAGAACAAAGCAAACCTACAGTAGACTGGCAATAGAACACATTACACAAGGTAAGCCAGGTCTAGGAAAGTACAAATGAAAGCAGGTTGCTGATTGCATGCCAGAAAATGGTAGGTGAAACATGAAGAAATGTAAAGGGAAGGGCAAGAGGTAATCCACGGCAGCCAAATGTAATTCAACACCAAAGGCACCACAATAGTAGTTCCTGTAGTAAAACACATAAGATACCCTGTAGCTACGATCGTACATACACACCCTATGACGTCATCGGTGCTCACAGCACAATAGTATAAAGTGTGAAAGCACCCTACACACACCTGTGTATTCCCAAACACTGCACCATAGGTGTGAACACACGGGGAACTTTTAGAATGTACATGTTGGGAGCTGCCATAGCTGTGATTCATCACCATGTGTTAGAGACTGACGGTGTTGTGGAGGATGATGCTGACAACCACCACAGGCCCCGGAGGAGGAGAAGCGTGTTCAGACCAAGGGTAACCTACCAGGGGCTACATGATCTGGAGATAGTAGAGCATTACAGGGTGGACAGGGACATCTTACAGCAAATAGTTGAGCTGTGCCGGCCACGCCTGAGAACCAGAAACAACAGAGGGGAACCCATCCCAGTGGACACGAAGGTATGTGTAAACTTGCGAATACTAGCCACAGGTACCTTTCAAAGGCCAACTGGAGATATAATGGGGATCTCACAGGCATCAGCATCCAGGGTACTACACCAGTTCCTGGATGCCATGTTACCACATTGCCAATGAGCATATATACTTCCCCCGAACTCAGGAGGAGTTGGCCATCAATATGCAATCCTTCCACCATGTGGCACACTACCCGGAGGTACTGGGTGCGATAGACTGCATGCACATACATATCAAGTCACCACCCGGTGAGTATGGTAGGTGCTACATAAACCGCAAGGGATTCCACTCCATCAACTGCCAGGTTGTGTGCAATGCCCAGGGCATTATCATGGATGTGTGTGCTGGCAGACCTGGAAGCAACCATGACTCCCATATCTGGCATGCCTCACAGCTTTATCAGGTATTTGTCAGGAGGGACATCCCACATGGCCACCTTGTGGGGGATGCTGGCTATGCACTGGAGCCGTGGATGATGACTCCCATCAGAAATGCACACACACCCATGCAACTACGTCATAATGAGGCACACGCACAAACCAGAATCATCATAGAGCGTGTGTTCTGGATGCTGAAATCACAGTTCCATTGCTTGAACACATCTGGTGGAGCCTTGCAGTACTCTCCAGGCATGTGTGCCCACATCTTCACAGTATGTGCCATGCTACATAATATGATCCTGTGGAAACAGCTGCAGCAGGGACAAAATGGTGAAGGCCCTCATAGCCCACCGCAGTTGCCAAGGCCATCACAGGCACAGAGGGATTCAGACCACAAACACCCTGTGCCAGCCCCAGTAGGCAGACGGAGGCATGCCCAATATGCCTATGCCTTGGCAAAGAGGGAACGTATAGCACATACTCTGACAGTGTAGGCCCCTACGGACTGACACACCTCTCCACCTGCACACACAGTAAAATGGATGGCACACACACACGACCACCTGTAAATTGTAATGTATAGGTGGCCTACTGTGTGAATCCTACATAGGCAGCCCTCAAACATTGTACACACAACAGCTATTGGAACAAGGAATGTCAACACCTGAATAGTACATGCACCTATCAGCATATGTTGGTGCTGTGTGTATAGGCTCCTAGGTACATCGGTAGGTACACGCCCGATTGTCAGAGGCCATACACCAAATGAGGTAAACAGTGTCTGCTGTCACCACAACATCGAGTAACCAACTGTCGCTCAGTGGAGCAGAGGCAATCGCGGGATCACATGTGTGTAAGCACTGTTCTCCACACACTCTGCACGGATTCCCTGCTGTGTTATTGAGGGGCTCCACATAATGTAATCATGGATGTTGTGTCAAGGCATGGGGTGTACCCATGACAGGTATTCGTCACCCCAGCATGTTCCACCAATGGTCGTTTGAAGGTGTAGCACATTATCATGTGTGGCTCACTGTGATATACATACCCAATGTTGGAGCACATCCAGTAAACAACATACCATTAATTGGACTCATCCATATGTAAACTAAATGAGTTACTCATGTCAGTGCAGTATGGACTAACAGCCGTAGTATACTCCACATACAAAATGCCATAACACGTATACAAATCCCAGATGGCCAAGTGGTAAATGCAGTGACTGTCGTGCATGTTCCCAGTGCCACATACTGCAAGGGATGTAACGTAATCCCGAAGGCACGAATAATGCATGTCGGATGCAGGTCATCAGATCATGTTTAGCACATGTTAGTGGGAATATGCATTGCCCAGTGCTGGTAAGCATTGTTTAAATATGACTATACGGATATGCATGAAACAGGGTTAAGCTTCTCTGAATATCGCGCAGATCACGGTCAGTGATGTCCAGAACAGGTGAAACCAGTGTTATTCACCCCTGTACTAATAGTGCCTGCTCTGAAGGGTAAAACAACCACTGCCATGAGTAGAACATGCAATCATGTATACAATCACCTAACACTATGGTAGCCAAGATGTACCTACAGCAGGAGTGTAATGTGACAGGTTCAGACACAAACATGTGGAGTCCAGGAAACAGTATACACAGACAAGTACACTATGAAAGGTGTATTTTGTCTGTCACTTTCTCTGTCAGAGATATATATATATATATATATATATATATATATATATATATATATATATATATATATATATATGTATATATATATATATATATATATATATATATATATATATATATATATATATATATATATGTATATATATATATATATATATATATATATATACACAATACAGATAGAAAGGGTGATAGAGAGATATATGTTGATATATATATATATATGGATTCACCGATATCTGCAAATATATAGATAGGTCAACGACATTCATAAAACCTTGGAGGAACAAATAAATAGGATACCGCCAACTATGGAATGTGTCACATACTGACACGCGTAACCACAAGGCTGAAAGACCAAAAGACCACAGTACTGGAACATTAGAACCGTGAGTAATATTATTACGATATGAAGGGACATTTAGTTACCGCTGCCAGTGTTGTGGTCCACGTAGGTACTGTGTTCAACTGTGTTTGTGATTGCCGTAGTCTGTGTATGTGTGTGTTGAGGGTGCCATGTGCATTTCCATGTGACTGTAATGTGTGTGTGTGTGTCTGCATCATGTGTCTGTCAGTGCCAACTCGGAGGTAGATCATTACGGTAGGTGTGGTTATAGCTAGCCATAGGCATACGGTTACCACCTGTCCCACATTAGGAGGGACAGCCCTTCCCTGGGCAGTTGTGTCCTGACATAAAACATTACAAAGGGCAACTGTCCGAGATTGTAGGACATTATTATGTCCCATATATTATGTAATAGTTGCATTAAATAGTTATGCCTGTATGTAAGAAACATAAGTGTTACATGCAATATGATAAGTAGCCAAAGTCCTACAACAATAAGTATGTATTGAGGATAAAAGTATGTGCTATCCTGTGTACTGACCATGGGTATGTGTCAGCCTGTAAACACCAATGTGTGTCCTGCAAGTGTCCCACAATGGCCATTTGAAAAGGTGGCAACCCATGCCAAAGAGGTTCAGTTACCAACACAACTGCAATGACTGCAAATATCTGGGACAGAAATACATGGGACAGCTGTCATTTAGTAACATTCCTTTACATATCGCTGTAATTCCGGAGGTATGGAAGTATCAACCTCACCTGCATACTATATAGAAACCAATTAACAACGGCCCAATGTATATGCCCGTAACAAAAGTCTACTAACTGATACTCTTTAATTAGGGAAGGAGCCCACACACATATATGGAATATGTAGAAATGCAAGCCCAACAAACCTGTATATGCTACATACACCCACCTACATCCCCCACACATGAAACTATAGCATACAGACTGTAATTACAGCATAAACATCCAGTCAGTCAATTACATCTGCAGAAGCGTTAACATACCTTGTGAGAGACACATTTAAAGGCACCATGTGAAATCGTAGCCGTTGTATAATGGAACAAATGGCGATGTTACAGGTTTTGTTTGCAGTAGTCCCTTATCAGACGGTTGGGATGACAGGTACACTCACATGTAGAACCACATACTTTAGCCATCACACACAATCCACGGGGGACATGAATCCAAACTATCCGTGTCTCTACACATATCAGTTGCAATTACTCACAACAATACAGGCTGTCTCCCTGAAGGTAGGGCAAATGGGCAACGCCCAAGTGGAGAATTCAATTATACCCCACTGTTGCCATATAATTGGTGAATGGAGTTGCTGCACAGCTGATGTGCGAGTAATAAGTCACTCAGGAACACCAGTTGGTGGCAGGAAACCACATGTTACAGGTATCGACGTATATAATAATGACTTGCCAGACATTCAAACCATATGCTCATACCATAGAACTGTTTAAACAGTGTAAGAGAGATAGTCACGAAAGTCCGGAATGATAACAAGGTATGTAGAACACTCGGTATGTAAGTGTATGTATAGCCTGTTTTGTATTAATTATGTTAGTGTATGTATAGCCAATGTTGTATTAATTAAAAGTGTCTGCAATGCATAAAGTGGGAAAAGGTATTATGTACTGATGTTTTGCTGAGCATAGTAACGCTTGTAGAAATTGTGTGTCCTGCAGTGGGCCACAAGGTAAACATCACAGACACCACAAGGGATGCTACATGAGGGCTTTAAATGGAACAATTCCATACCACCTGCCATCAGTGGTAGTGTATGCCCAACAAGTACGTGCCATAGCAGGGGATAGTATATGTCGATATACTGTCACAGTAGGCATGTGTATGGGCATATAATGACAAAGACATGTCTAAGGTGGTCCCGCTGTGCAAGTATGCTTTGCATTATGGGATACTATGTAAAATATGTGTAATGTACAGTATTGTAGGTAGATATGTCAGATATTCTACACAGCACAACAGGCATATCATGCATACCAAAGGTATTGTCTATTGGCATGTACAATATACAATAACAGGATACATATGGCTTGTATTCACAGGACACTGTAATAGCATGATAGCTAATCTAAATGGAAGAACTACTCAATTAACCATGCACAAAGGACATGTAATAGCTTCACAGGTTCATATTGGGGTAATATGCAGTCTGGCAAGTCTATGAGTAAGCTCAACTACAGTGTTCACACCAGCAGCACCTCTCTAGGGTAGTGTCCTGTCTGTGAACAGCAGAGCCATGTGTTACCTGCACCTCTGCACAGTACAGCCACTGCAGTGATCCCTGGCGTACATGTGTCTCCCATCCACCAAGTGAGGTATCACATGAACAGTGCTACTGAGTGTCCTTGCGTGATGTACATAGGAATCATGTTCCAAAGCATGGTGAGTGTCTGGTTTGGGTATGTAACCCTCAAGCACATCCCACTCATCGTTGCGTGTGTGCACATATCTATGAGCATGTTGCTGACAGTGGCTTTTGCTTATGTCGCTTATGTGGAGTATATCCATGAATATTGTTGTGGACATGGACCCTGTCTGTTCAGTGGAGGTCACCCCTGAGTAGGTAGTATGCAAATGTGTACAGACGTGGTGTCCATCGTTCTACCACATACGTCAACTGTCTGAGCTCAATAAACATCATGGCGTGTTAATGTTGTGGTATGTAAAGCCGTAGCTGTTGTGTACGGTACACCCTAAACAGGGTGTTGTACCCTTGAATGTGTGTATACGTCTGGAGTTCAGAGGTATAATGGGTGCCTATGCTCCAGCTACAAACCCAGTACAGATAAGTGTGGCCACGTAGAAGGATATCCATGCCACAGTAGCAATATGGATATCAAAGGAGTGGGTGCGACATACGTGTGTACTAAAATCATGTACAATGTGACATGTATGTAGATGACTACCACTTATGTGATAGTGAGTGGGTGAATGGTGTAATGCAAAGGGGATGTTCATGCACCTTGTGTCATGCAGCTTGAGGCCATGATATTGATATCAGGTATCCGTCACAGTGACACCCTTCTGGAGGGAGTCAGTATCAGCTGGAGGATCAATCATGGTGCTTTGTATGCAGTTGTCTGTAAAGCTAAGCAGGGAAAGTCCCTCTATGCTAGCCTGTACCTCAGGGAAGCATATACTGAACATGAAGGGCCCTATGACTGAGGACTGTGGTACGCCAAGTGTAACCGAAATACAGTAGGTACTCTGGTATGCTACCCTCATTGTGTGTGTCCTGTCCGTGAGCCACTTTGCATAACATCCTGAGACATAGGGGTTGATGTGCAGGTGGATGTGTATGTTGTCAATACCAGAATGGAGAACAGTGCTGAAAGGCAATGAGAGGACAATGTAGGCTGTGTGGACCCCCTTACCATCATCAACTACCCTGGTAACTGTATCAAAGGAGTCCACCAGGTGTAGGAGCCATGCTCTGGCCCTAACAAGTCCAACCTGGGTGCCATCAAAGGACCGGAGCCCACCAATGTCTCTGTGAATGACTTCCATGATGACGTGCCCCATAGCCTTGCAGAACAGTCCAGTCAGGTGTATAGGGCAATAGTCCCCCTCGTGCATTGTGGCGCCACCTGTGTGGAGTGTGATAACTGTTGCTGTGTGCCATTCAGGGGCCACAATGTGTGATACAAGGCTATTACTGAATATGGTGGCCTAGTGGGGAGACATGTCATTCAGAGGTTTGTGTCAATCACAGCCTGGGATGTTGGACGGTCACATGGGGCCAGTGTTCCAGGCCATATAGAGTGCAGGTTAGTACTGTGTAGGTGTGACCGCAGGAACACTGCAATGTTCCTGCACAGATTGTGGCCCTGTAGGGAGTGAGAGGGTATAATGTTAGCATTAAACCCATCCGCCAGCATGTTGCCAACATCACCTGGTTCTGTAATGTTCTTGAGTAACTGTTGTATGTCAGAGCAGCTGTGGGTATTGCCATTGACTACTGACATACCTCCATAATACCTTGTGGTACACCCTGGAATGTGCCGCAGTAATGTTTACATAGCTAGTTTCGGAGTATGTGATGAGGGATCCTGTAGCCCTACTGAGGCTGACCAGTGAGCTACCCCACCCATGGGATTGTACTCCACTTTGCAACAGCCTCCACCTGTTGTTGTAAATTATGTCCATGGAACTGGACCCCCAGAGTGGCGTCTGTTATCTGGTGGGTACCATCATGGCTCTGTGTGGAATAGCATGATCCATGCAGTCAAGTAAGTGCTAATGAAGTGCACTGGGGTATGTTTCAGCATTTGTATGTGCATTGTCCATCTGCACGGGTGTAATGATGTTAACTACTGCTGTCATAAGACGTCTGTAGCAGGCGTTGTAGTACTCTTGTACTGTGTATGCCGTGAAGGGTGTGGTGCCGGGATGTGGATAACAAGGGTGATTAGCATATGTTCGGAATCCACCAATGAGGGGATAACCCCAGGTGTGGAACACCAGTCACATGTTGGTACTGTCCATGTCAAGGATATTGTTGGTCTTGGAGGTGGTGTGTATGGGTTGATCCAGCCGAGTGGAGGTTATGAATCCCGGACAGCGTTGGCCTAATGTGTTGGTACATGAGTGGCTATCCCAGTTAAGTGTGGGGTAGTGTCAGTCTCACATCAGTAGTACCTGTCTGAGCCCTACTGTCCAGTACACCAAGAAATGAGGTCTGGTAATCGTGAGGTATGTTGTTGAATCCATAGCTTGTTACAATGTGTATAGCAGTTCTGGCCACAGTTAGTTGCACGTGGAGCACCTCTGATGCATTGTGCTAAGTAACTAGCCAGGATGTGTGTACAGCATAGTGGAATATGGGAACACCTCAGCCGTGGGTGTGCCGGTCCAGGTTACATGACTGAAAGGTATGGTCTGTGTATAACCTGTCATTGCAGGTGTGCTCTGCAGAGCCTAGAGGCAGGTCCCAGTCACTGCAGAGATATTGAAGTGGTCCATTATAAAGAGTGCCTTGCCTGCGTGCGTCAGAGATGAAGATGTCAAGCTTTGCATCACATGACCCCGTGTTTTGCTTGCCTGTTCCCATTCTGGTGGTGAATGTTATGGGAAACTGTGCAAGACAGGCAGTATAGAAGCAGCAAAAGCCTTACATGTAATCTGTACTCCCAGGGCTGACAGGTGCAGGTCATCTGTGCCAAAGCATCGTGTTTTGTTGACCATGTCAGTCAAAGCGGACAGATACCAGATGCCTGTGGAATGACAGCAGAAGCATAGGCAACTGTTGAAGTGACACAGTCAGTTGTTGTACAGTGGTAACAGGTCCGGATGAATGCATAATGCTCCCCAGGGCTTGGCCTATACCTTCAGGGCTACAAGACCGGTGAGCTATTGAATGTCCCTGCACACGTAGTCTGTGAAGTTGCATCTCAGGGCAGTCACACTAACATGGAGAATGACAGTCAAATTGTACCTGGTGAGGTGTGGTATGGGTGTATAGGTTATGTTGCAGAACCAGTTACCCAACAGCAAGATGTAAGCGACTATCGCCTTGTGTAGCCTGCTGAGTGGAACATCAGTGTGACCGCCTACAGAGTCACCTGTGACAGTTGTGTTGTGTATGTTATAACACCCTATTGGCTGTATGTGATGGGCACACATGAGTCTGTGGGCTATAAGTTATTGTTGTTGTGTTTGGTGATGGGGGCTGCCTTTGGTATCTACACAGAGTATGGAGAGGTACTGCACAAGTTGTACTCGTATGTGTGGCCTGTGGTGGTGGAGATCTTGTGAGACTGTGATGAGTGGGGTGTGTTGCGAATGTTACACATCCCCACATGATTGTCAGGTTAAGTCAGGGTTGGTGACAGCATTACCCCCAGCAGGGCTGCATATGTGCATCTCCCACAGGCTGTAGTGTCGTAGGTTGGGAGGTGAGCATTGACTGTGTACATGAGACAATTGCTCTATTGCCACATGTATGACATATTCATCATATAGACAGGCAATAGCACTGATACGTGACAGTTAGACATGCCTGTATATACAACCATGTCTCACAAGATATGTGAGTTACGTGTGTACAACAGCTGTTGTACTGTAAGCAAGCTGGAAATGTAAGGACAGACAGTGTACCTGTGAGAAATGGTGTGGAATGGGTGCTATATTAATCTGTAGCTCATGAAGTGCTCACAAGTTCTGAAAAAGTGCTGAGGACAAAAATACAATACAGATAGGGCGTTGGATAATATCAACCCACAAGTGTTGACGACAGTCATAATTGGTGGCACCACACTATTACCCTGCTGTGTATGGTATGCAAGTCCATGAACCATTATCAATGTAGATGTTAGCAGTACAGATATACATGACAGTATGGATGTTTGACTACATATACCTTCATATGTCACAGGAGTGTTCTACCTGTGGCCTGTTGACAGAATTAACATCACAAAAGGTGAGAGTGACATGTGCATATCACACCAGTGCCAGCTACATTAAAACAGGGTTAATGTGTTGTACTCCACCCTCATTGTAGCCCATACCACACAGACAAATGTGAGGCATTTGTGTATGTAAGGATGTGAATGGCCATGACCTATGAGCAATAGCTGTCTCAGTGTTGTGAACAACATACAGAATGGGCTTTGTGGGTGAGGTGTGTGACATATGTGCACATTCTGACAGATGATATCAGCATTGTCACCGCTAGGTGAATATCCCTGTACCCATTAACTACCATCTAGGCTGCAGTCAACATTATGGACACTGTGTAAGGGATGGTGCTGTGCAGTTCACCTTCCTGAGTTGGTGATGTCTCCAGGCCCCATAGGTAGTCATACGAGGTACCCATGTCATGACAGGATGCCATCCATGAGCATGAAGATCATTGGACAGGCATACACAGCACTCGGGTGACCAATATTGGATCACATATCACCTTTAAGGGGTATTGGCCATGCGTGGATGGGTGATACCAGCCTTCACAATCCTCACCTCCACTATGCAGCATGCTGTCTACCTTGCATAAAGACATGTGCTACACTATGATGTTGGACATGCTACATGTCCATATCCTGATCTGAAAGACATATATCATGGACAGCCACCGTCCTACTACTAGGATCGCCACGTGCCACACATGTGACATATTCCTGCCATACCATGCACCCTGTCCATCAAAGCTGCACATGTCATCTCTGTCATACATGGTGTGATGACCGCATGGTAGATGTAGTATCACCTGTCTGGATCAGTAATTTGGCACTGATGCACCTCGCTGTGGCAATATGGCTGTCGGATACAGATAGGAAACCTTGCCCGTACATGCTATAGTTGATAACCATCCCTGCGAATGATGTCCAACTAGCCATTGTCCCATGTCTATCACATGTGCAACACAGGCGATCCGTGGCAGGATGTTGAACAGCTGTACAGTGCCATGTAGATGTATATGGCAAAACACATGCATGTAAAGTTTTCCATGCCTATGTGTGCATTGTCACTGCTCAAGTTCATTAAGGCAGTGTATGTGTTGATATGTGACATATACACGGCATCAAGGTCAACAGCATTACTGTGGACACATCCAGGCATGTGCTGATAGGTAAGAACACCAGTGCAGGCAAACAGACATGCCCACATCAAGACAGTATTCACATGGAGTATGAACAATGTAATGAGGTGACACACATATATGGTGATGATATCCAATGCATAACAGGTGTTACATGTGTGTGACACAAACATGTCAGTCGTGTCAGTGTCATGATGATCTGCAAAGATAACTGTGCAGATGTGGTAGATTTACTAGAAATGTATGTGCAGCAGTATCTCTGTACATCTCTGATACTGTGACCTGTCACCATCATTATGTCTTACAGATAATGCCTCGTACACGCCTGCCAGTGTACAGCCACCAGAAGGATGATGTCCTCATCCCTTACCTCCATGAGAACTATGAGGTGTTGTTCAGCCATGTGCCACAGCATAACCAGCAGCATGACGACCTGTGGCAGGATCTTTGCAGGAGGGTGAATGATGTGGGTGGCCATAACTGCACCTACCAGCAGGTGCGCAGACACTGCACGGACTTGATACAACATGCAAAACAGCGTGTCACTGCAATCGCCAGGGAACAAGGTGGAACAGGTGGTGGGCCACCAACCCAGCCCCCACTCACACACACCGAGGAGCTGCTGGCCAGTCTGGGGACACCCTCAGAACAGCATCCACAAACACTAGCTGCCATCGTGGAGGTGGGTGTCTCCCAACCAATGAGCCTGGAGTTGCCTGGTAAGTCAGGACTGCACATATGACTATTATATCCCATTTAGTTGCATGTGTCACTGTACATTATGTAATGTAACATCATATGCAAGGTATGTTGACACACATGCTGCATACTACAGTATGCTACCCTGTGTATGCACACATGTGCATACTATATGCTATTGTACAGGCGAATGTGTTAACATGCACAGTGCACCCTGTGGCTGTCATACAGTCATGGATAATGTTCAAACTGCTGTGTCACCCCTAGACAGGTACCTCTGCCTTGCCAGACAGACATCAGTCCATTGCAGGTGAGACTGTCATCAGTATCAGGCAGGTTAAAGCATAGATCTATTCACCATGTGGCCAGTTAACACTTGTACACTTGATGTTCGGTCCAGTCACGATATACAGGTCGCATCACCCATCATTCACACTGGCTACCCATGTGCAATATATACAAACGAAATGGTACACCGACATGAAACCACAGTATTTGTCATTGCTACATGTGTGGACATATGTACTATACATTGGAACAACACGTGTGGTACACAAACAGTACCACACAGTGAGCTGTGATATGGGCAGCCCACAGGAGTCACCATTTTGTTATATGCCCCTGCAATGGGTGCACACATTGTGATGTGCCATCTGACATATCCCAGACACGTCGTGTTCTGGCTGCAATATTGTCACACTATCCCATAACCCATACCCCACATACCAAACATACAACCCATTGTCTGCATAGCCCTGTGGATGGTGACATATCTGACATCTATGGGTGTATGTCATATGTGACAACACAGACATGTGAGATAGATGACCATCACACACATTTGGCCAACACATGTGCACACATGGCCATGGGGGATGGCCAGAGACACATAGCCACACAGTAGATGTGATGTGTATACACCCTGTTGCACATTGTCCACACATGGTCCAATTATAGCCTTAGTTGACTGATTATACAGTTGATGTGGTACACTGGACATCCTAAAAGCCTGTGCACAGCTAGTGGAGGTGTCACTGAAGTCTACCATATAAGATGTGTTGCACATCACGACTGTGTTATAGCATGACAGTAGTCACCTGTACAGCTTCCACAGACATTGACACCACATCAGGCCACAGATACTGTACATTTCCCTTGCTGCTGTACGACATCACCATTAGCTGTGTACCTCGTGTGTGTGGTACATCAATGTCATGTGGGACATGGTGAATTGACAAGTCTGCTATGTGTGGACATGGTTGCCAGGCAGCTAAGACTCTGTAGTAGTTGTGCAGAGGTGTCATCTGTAGGTCCTCCAGTGACCTGTCACATGACACAGCATGGTTTGTTGTGTATACAGCTCAACATTGTGGGTCACAATCCAGAGTTATGTCATGGGTATGCATGCAGGTATGGCTATGCAATGTGTACATATTATGCACTGTATAGCAATATAGATGCCTCATGATGCCATGCAATGGTACAGTGTCTGTACTTCACACTGTATAGCAATGTAGATGGCTCACACTACCCTTCCATGCTCATGCACATTTGCTAAACATGCATTCTATCTGTAGGGCATACAGACAACATTGCAATGTGATGCCCATTACGATGCTGTACATGTGTCAGGACACCATTGTGTCAGAAATGTATGCATGTTAATGCACATGTCAGCAGATTACATGTCAATGTCACGTCAGCCATGTGTACTGTTATCCTGTTCTGGTCCACATGGTGTATCATGGGAATGCATGATTACTGCCATGATTGTGTGAACTGCATGGCTACTAATATGACACCTGCTTGCTGTAGTGTGCACCCCAGGGAGGTATGCTAACTAACACTATTAATGTCTGAGCTGCATGCTGTCTGCTGTATCACATGCATGCTGCATGCCCTCTGTCAAATCACATGCATGGTGTGTCTGTGTGTGTCTGTGTGTGTCTGTGTGTGTCTGTGTGTGTGTGTGTCTGTGTGTCTGTGTGTGTCTGTGTGTGTCACTGTGTGTGTGTGTCTGTGTGTCTGTCTCTGTGTGTGTCTGTCACTGTGTGTGTGTGTCTGTCACTGTGTGTGTCTGTCTGTCACTGTGTGTGTGTGTCTGTCACTGTGTGTGTCTGTCTATTGTAATTTAGAGTCTTTCTTTGCATTCACAGGTGATGTAGGTGCATTACCCTCCTGCGGTCCATCTGATGTTATTGTCCCCACAGATACTACCAGTGATGAACATATGCATGAGGTACAGGCAGAGTTGTCAGGGGTTGAATCTGTGCCAATGGTTGCCATCCCAGCTATGTCCCCCTCTTCCCCGCACACAGTTCTGCTGCCAACACATACCGCATCACCAGTGGCCATAGAAAAAGGACAGTCAGCATCTGTCAGCATGGAACAGGAACGTGTGGTGGCTACAGAAGGTGTATCTCCACACCATGGTGTCAGTGTAATGACTGCAGATGTGCGACACAGGCATGTGGCCATTGCTGCTCGTAGGAGGACCTCTGGCGGACATGCACCTGCAGGACAGAGTGCAGCAGCTGGTATCACCAGACGCATGTTCCAGACTGTAATGGCGGCATAGGCATGTGCTAAACGTCAGAACAGAGAAGGGCAGAGGCTGCAGAGGGCTGCTATCCGTACCCTAAATGACAACATCCAGGCATTGGCAAATGCTCAACAGCAGATTGCTGATGTTCTGGCCAGGCGATTGGGTGACATGGTTGGAATCCTTGACCGTGGCACGGCAATCCATGAGTGTGAGCTGTCTGTGCTGGAACATCTGGTAGGAGTGAGGCATAGGCCACGTGGACGTAGGCCAGCTACACCACCTAGTGCAGGCCAATGTGAGCGTGCCACCTCACATGCCCACTCCCATAGTGCCAGTAGCAGTGCAACTGGTGCTGCGCTGTCCACACCAGGACACAGCAGGCCACGTGGACATGGCCCTGGACGTTCCCAGTGGGGACATGGTTTCAGTGGACATGTGTCATCGGACAGTAGTCAATCTGTACCTCTGCCTGGTAGTGCCCATGCAACCCCTGGCAGGCACAGGTCACATGGCCGTGGCCAGAGACAGTGAGCTGTACAACCTGGTCTGTACAATCTGGAGCTGTCAATAATACCCCTGTGTAGGCCTCACAAAAGGCAGAACTGTGTGCACACATACACGCTCACAGCAAACACATCTGTAGGGCACCACAACACCCACATACATACTGAATAGACATGTCCAATCATATCACTGGCCCTTACCCACACACACATGATGTCATCCATTGGTGCAACCTATGCCCCTGGCAAACTTTATCACCCTGTGCATATGATGAAGCCTGTGCCGCATGCCTGTCATCGGACATGCTCAAATGGTCTGATGCACAGGGTGAACAGAATAGTGAGAGAAGTGTATATTACATTAGTTGTGTAAGAATAGTGAGAGAAGTGTATATTACATTACTTGTGTAAGAATAGTGAGAGAAGTGTATATTACATTAGTTGTGTACTGTTGACACGCACCAAACATGCCATGTTGTACAGGTTTAGCATGCATTGTTATATGTTCACAGTATGTGTCTCAGTAACAACAGTAACAGCATGTTGGTAATGATGCCCTGGTTCCCTCCTTATGGTCTACTTGCATGTGCCTACAGGTAGCAGTGTTTGCAGTCTCCCATATATAACTGTGGAGTACTCACAGGCATGTATGGCAATATCAGCATGCTATATGTAGCCTCAACCTGACTGTTGGAAAGGCTAACATACCACAGATGTCTACACATATACTGATCCAGAGGCATGTGGGCAGTTTAATGGGCTACAGTGGCTAGAGACATGACATCCATACCAGGTCACATCACAGGTATGTTGACATAGTACAGGGAATGTACACAGCAGTCCGGCCGATGATAACGTTAGAGGCTACTTGATAGCATGAGGCCTCACTGTGTAGCAGTAATACCCTGTCACATTACAGGAACATGCCCACACTCACGGGGTCAACAACACTATAACGCACACCCCATTGTGTTGAGGTGAGGACCCCTGCCTATATGGTCATTACCCTGACAGCACTGTGCACCCACACAACGCGACACAGAGAAAGAACATGTACAGGTAGTCAGTACGGCTGAGACCGATGGCATCAACAGGGTAGTAGACTGCATCACCATGAGGGGTTAGGGATCCTGTGTGTTCTGTATGGTAGCATACACCCTCACTCCATGAACCAGACAGCCATACATACATACACACACACACACACACACACACACACACACACACACACACACACACACACTGTGGAAACCACAAATGTCATTCACATACGGATAGCTGATATGTGTGTGATACACACACCACCCCTGCCTACGTCATGCTTTCCACACTGCAGTATGTAAAGATCTCTACAACAGTGTACAGGGGTGTGTAACACTTGGGATGTATTCCCCACCATATGTGGTATATATGGTCACACAAGCAAACACCCATGACAGTACTGTGAATGATACACCTGCTAAATGATGACAGACATGCAGCAGTATTGGCCGCATTATGTGTACCATTGCTACGTTCGGAAATTGTGCTGCTATATGCACACAGGAGGATGTAAGTATTACAGGTGACAAGTGACTTACAGTCAGTAACACCTGACCGCTGTGTAGGTTTTATGTCTTCACCGTCAAGTAACAGTAACATAGCGTACTGTTTGCACATGTAACGGTAGGATGGTGTGTGACACACCTGTGAGCCCTCCCCGGCAAACATCCATCTGCACAGGTGGATCACCACTTTATGTACACACATCCATCCATACCTGATGTACATCCTACCGTACTGTCAGTATGTTACCATATGATGGGGCTGCATTGCAACTGCATGTTGTAGTTGGGTACAGATGAGTTACATACATCAGCTACTGCACATGCATGGTAGGTGCATGCACACTACAAATTGTACATGTGTGTTGGTCCTACATGCCTGTCATGTAGCCATGTTTGTATGCATTGCAATTGGTGGACACGTGTGATGACATACATAACACAAGGACTGTTGTATGATATGATGGGTGTCATGGGTAACTAGTACAGAGGGAATGTGTCCTCGGTCAACATTGCTACCTCATGTACTGTTAGCATCCAACAGCCATGGACCTACCTTCCATTTGCGTGCGTGTGATTGCTGTAGCCACTTGTCTGCACGGAGGACAGCAAAAGCTATGCTATGTACATGTGTGTTGTGTGTGTGGTCCATGCACATATCCACTGTGATTATATGTATGTCATATCCAAACATGTGTGTTCTTTGGTGTACAGCGACAGTCATCTGTCACAGCTGTGTAAGACCCAGGGCCCCTTTTATATGTAGAGCCGACCTGGTTATGTACAGTGGTATCATTGCAATGCATAACACATGATGGAACCCTGTCAGTACATGTATAGTCTGCACAGTTGCTGTAGACCTATGTACAGTCCACTGGTCATGAGTCACACGGTATTGTGGTAATGTATGGCTGTGTATTGCTGGTCCAACGACATGGTGATGTCTGAGGGCTACATTGTAGACTGCGGTGTGTACCTCTGTGATCTGCACCTGAGACATCTGTGATGGCTCCTGAGTGTGTACTGGTCAGTACATGTGAGTGGCCTTCATGTACATGGGGAGAGTAACACCATACTGTGTCCTTCCATATTTAGAATCCATGTGCATGCAAGATGGCCCTTTGCAACTGCTAAGTGTGTGAGCATGCCCAGTATGCCGTTTTAAATAGATGGACACACAGTACATTCCAAACTGTGCCCTTCCGTGTTTAGAATCTGTGTGCATGCAAGACGGCCCTTTGCAACTGCTAAGTATGTGAGCATGCCCAGTACGCCGTTGTGTAGATGGACACACAGTACATTCCAAACTGCACCCTTCTGTGTTTAGAATCCATGTGCATGCAAGACGACCCTTTGCAACTGCTAAGTGTGTGAGCATGCCCAGTACGCCATTGTGTAGATGGACACACAGTACATTCCAAACTGTGCCCTTCCGTGTTTAGAATCCGTGTGCATGCAAGACGGCCCTTTGCAACTGCTAAGTGTGTGAGCATACCCAGTACACCGTTGTGTAGATGGACACACAGTACATTCCAAATGGACATGTGATACTAAGCGTGTGTGCATGCCCAGTGACACCTTGTGTCGGTGATGTGCCTCTGTGTATGGGCATGGCCATTGACATCCTGTATAGCGATGGTGGTCATCCAGGCAACAGATGTCCCTTTTCAATGTCACGATGGATGCCTACACTGAACACACTGGTTGACTGTCTTGAAGGGTGTACTGTCTGTGGCATGTCCCGTATCTATGTAGTGTTGTTGTAGCGCTCCGTAGATATTTAGTTGCCCCAATCACACCACTGCTGTGTGTTTTTCTACATCTGCCTTGGGACAGTAATATGCTTTCAGACTGTTCACTCTCTATACAGTCCCTATCGGCATCCTTGCCTTTGCGGATGATGTCATCCACCTAGAAGTATGCCTCTGGGAGTGCTGTGTTCAGTAATCTCGGTAGTGCATTCTGTAACTGCGTAATGCTGTAGTGTGATAAGGTAGTTAGGTGTATGCTCAACTCCCAGCCATGCCAAGTGTGTGTGTGTGTGTGTGTGTGTGTGTGTTTCCAGCTGTCTGGGGACACAGTAATGCTTTTAGATGCCTCACACCACATACATTCCCTATCAGCATCTTTGCCTTTGCGGATTATGTCATCCACCTAGAAGTATGCTTCTGGGAGTGCTGTGTTCAGTAATCTCGGTAGCGTGTTCTGTAACTGCGTAATGCTGTAGTGTGATAAGGTAGTTAGGTGTATGTTCGACTCCCAGCCCTGCCAAGTGTGTGTGTGTGTGTGTTTCCAGCTGACTGGGGACACAGTAATGCTTTTAGATGCCTCACACCACATACATTCTCTATCAGCTTCTTTGCCTTTGCATATGATGTCATCCATCTAGAAGTATGCCTCTGGGTGTGCTGTGTTCAGTAATCTCGGTAGTGAGTTCTGTAACTGCGTAATGCTGTAATGTGATAAGGTAGTTAGGTGTATGTTCGACTCCCAGCCCTGCCAACTGTGTGCCTGTGTGTGTGTGTGTGTGTGTGTGTGTGTGTGTGTGTGTGTGTGTGTCTATCTGCCTGGGGACACAGTCATACTTTTAGACGCCTCACACCACATACATTCCCTATCGGCGTCTTTGCCTTTGCGGATTATGTCATCCACCTAGAAGTATGCCTCTGGGAGTGCTGTGCTCAGTAATCTCGGTAGCACGTTCTGTAACTGCGTAATGCTGTAGTGTGATAAGTAGTTAGGTGTATGTTCGACTCCCAGCCCTGTCAAGTGTGTGTGTGTGTGTGTGTGTGTGTGTGTGTGTGTGTGTGTGTGTGTGTGTGTGTGTGTTTCTAGCTTCCTGGGGACACAGTCATGCTTTTAGATGCCTCACACCACATACATTCCCTATCAGCGTCTTTGCCTTTGCGGATGATGTCATCCACCTAGAAGTATGCCTCTTGGAGTGCTGTGTTCAGTAATCTCGGTAGTGCGTTCTGTAACTGCGTAATGCTGTAGTGTGATAAGGTAGTTAGGTGTATTGTAGTTAGGTGTATGTTCAACTCCCAGCCCTGCCATGTGTCTGCCTCTGTGTGTGTGTGTGTTTCCAGCTGCCTGGGGACAGAGTAATGCTTTTAGATGGCTCACACCACATACATTCCCTATCGGTGTCTTTGCCTTTACGGATGATGTCATCTGCCTAGAAGTATGCCTGTGGGAGTGCAGTGATGCCAGAAGTCGGTAGCGCGTTCTGTTACTGCATAATGCTGTAGTGTGGTAGACTACACAGGTAGATGCTCGATTCCAGGGCATGGCAGGTGTGTGTTTGGCAGTTATAGCATATGTGTTGGTATCTGTGGGTGGCTAGCTGCAGGATGTGTCCAGTTTGTTTTGTTGCTGACCTATTTAGTGTCCACAGCCCGCATATTCTGCCAAGACACTGGGTTGTCAACACATACAGTTGCCAATAGGTCTGGTGAGTAACTGTCAGCAGCCCTACTCTTACCCTTGCTACGGTCTGACCCATGTGATGCAACATAACACACATGCCTTGATATTAACAACACTACATGATGCAGGTGGCACATGTAGTTTCCTTTCCATTCCTGTCTAATGTATTGCTATCATGTGGTTTGCTGTTGTGATATAAATGCCATATCTACATATGTGTGTACATGTATATGTGTGTATGTATATATACATATATGTATGTCCATGTATATATGTCTACATATAATATATGTGATATATGTTGATGTAGAGGTGGACATAGATGTGAACATATGTCTGGGGACATCAGCACTATTGACTATTTGTGCCAGATTATCTGTACGTGATAACTTGGGATCTATGTATATCTGCCATGGAGTGGTGTTAATGCACATCATCTGTGGTGTGCAGGGCCATGGGTTGTAGTCGTGTGGACACCAGTTATTTTGTTGCTGGGCAGACCACGGGACATCAAATATGGTGATGGTAAGGCACTTGTTGCCAGTTGTGTGTGGATCTGAGCGACACTGAGCAGTGGTTAATATGTTGGAGGTTCGGTATTGGTCATATAACTATTCATTAGAAGACTATACTATGCAGATGAGGTCGACTATGGTGTATCACATTTATCACCAGGGTGTGCTGCTGGTCCCTGGAGTGTATGTGTGTATTCAGCCAGGTGCAGGTCTCGCATATAGTTGACAGCATGGGAGGGGGGACAGGCATAATGTACGTACATTGCAGAACTGTGCCTTGGGACTGCTCCTGCCTTAGCAAACCTAAGCTAGGGGTGTGCCTATACCTGCCTGGTGACATTGGGAGGGATGACAGCAGTGGTGGGGTAGTCAGGGTGTACAGGCTGCACAAACAGGTGTTGATCAGCACAATCAGCTGATGCCATGGCCTGCCCGCACATGAACAGTACATTAATGCGAGCAAGCAGCATACACACATGTTTCGTCCACACTCTACACCACCGATGTATACCTGCAGGGACATTTCATGACACAGTCCAACCAAATGACATGGGTTTCAGCAGGCAACATATACCAACATATGCAGGAGGCTGGGGCAGTGCGGATGTGTATGCTGCCGAACAACCCTTACTGGGGTGACATAAGACTTTATAGACCGGGGGTGACTTACCAGGGTCTACATGGGCTGGGTATGTTGGAGCACTATGGGGTAGACAGAGACCTCCTACATCAGCTTGTTGACCTGTGCCTAACACATCAAACAGGCCGAAGGGAATGCATCACAGTGGATATCATGGGATGTGTTGGCCTAGGTGTACTAGCCACAGGTACCTCACACAGCACAACTGGGGATATCATGGGTATCTCACAGGCATCTGCATCCAGAGTATTGCACCAGTTCACAGATGCCATGTCAACACATGCTAGTGAGCAAGTACAGGTCCTCCACACACGTGATTAGTGGACCAGCAATATGAATCTGTTCAACCACATGGATGAGTACCCTGGGGTACTGGGTGCTATAGCCTGCACACATAGCACCACCCGGGGAGCAAGGTAGGGCCTGCAGTCAGTGCAGGGTCATACCCTCCAACAGCTAGTCCCTATGCGATGGCCACAGCATGAGACTGAATGTGTGTGCTGTCTGCCCTGGAAGCTGTGATGTGTCCGATATATGGCATCTGACACAGCTGTAGCACACCAATGCCTATGTGGACATCCCCTACAGTCTCATAGTGGGGGATACAAGGTAAACACTGGTGTAGTGGCTTATAACACCCATCAGCAATGCACACACACCTGAACAGTCACACCATACTGAGGTGGATGCACAGGCAAGACATATACATGTGCATGTGTTTGGGATGCTCAGTTCACAGTTCTGGTATCCGGACACATCTGTTGGGGCACTGCAGTATTCACAAGCTACATGCATACATGTTGTTATGTTATTTGCTATGCTACACAATGTTATCCTGCAGTAACAGTTGCAGCAGGAACAGCATAAGGCAGGGCCACACAGCCCAACACCACTGCCAAGGCCTGTACAGGCACAATGTGACTTGGTGAAGGAACTACCTGAGTAGGGAAAAGTCGGCGACAGCTCGTGCACAGTATGACCTGCCCTTGGCAAAGAGGCAACACAAGGCATATGCACTGACACAGTAGGTACCCACGGATTTCCCCTCTCTGACCAGCACACAGTACAATGGATGCCAAACATGACAGTACCTGTACTCGGCCATGTATGGGAGGTGCACTGTGTGCATCCGACATAGGCAGCACTCCAGCACCATTCTCCAGTCCGTAACACAATCAGGGTATGTCTATTGACCTAACAAGTGGCAGTTGTATTAGAATGTGTACTTACCCATTGCTCTGGTATGTATGTGAGCATACAAGTGACTGCGGTGGCCATATGTTAGGGCAGCAGACAGTACACATCCATAGTGGCACCATGACCTCTTTAGCACATATGGTGGTCACAATGGTAGGCTGTAGTACACAGGGTGTCTTAACCCACTGCAGATTATGGGCTGACCATCATGTGTGTCTGTACAGCCCACACACGTTCCATGCAGCTGGACAGATGTGGACCAGTACAGACAAATGATATACGATGGCCTATGGATATGCCCAATGACTGACCCCAACCCCCTATGACACACACAGATGACAGCAGGCCAGGCTGTTTGATGTAGGATGTGTAATAGGACATCTAACACCACTGTGCTGGTAATTAGTGCTGGGAACAGACATACCCTGGTATCCCTCCAACCAGCAATTTAGGTAGGTCCACACACTGACATGGAGTACCCAGCAGACCAGTACAGTAGCGGCAGATGTATACAACTGTTGGCTGTGCCCCCTGTCACACCTACACATGTGAGAGTCATGTGCACCACCCATGGTGCTGTGTAGGAATGTGGTTGTGGTTGCATGTTCCCCCACGCTATACAGACATGTAGCAACTGCCAATGCCACATGACCATTAGCTACTCTGCAGACACAGCATGTCACCTGTCTGTGTAGAACAGAGGGGTCAGCAACACAGTACTAACTATCTAGACATGTGACACATGCAATACAGTTGACCATACTTTGCATGCTCACACACATGACGGTATTATCAGTCTACAACATGCGTAACAGACATACTGGGCATGCTCACACACTGAACCACAGGACGGCCAGGCATGCACACACCAGTGATCCGGACATATCTGCCAGTACATTGCTATACTGTTGGATGTCTGCGCTGTATGGTGTTTGCAGTCTATTGTCTGTACATATGCCATGGCCTATTGTTAATTCACATGAGCTATGTGCCCAGGGTACTTCTACCATCACGTGTATAGGGCGGTTCCTTGTTTGCAGACAGGCCGACACCTTTGGATACAAACCGGGTAAGGCACATTCCAGCAGGTGGGAACGTGGGTTTGCACAGTGTTGACCACTGCTGACCTCTGGTCACAGCACCTTATACATGTTTACACTCCACATTTCTTTGACAGGGCACTACTGGCATACTGGTAGACAAACACGCTTACAGCCTCTCGGTCTTCATTTCCGCTTACATTTGTCACTCATGCTGGGTGTGTGCGATCCCTTGTGATGCGTATTACATCGGTCTACATGACTACAGTATTGGGTATGTGTAACCATTTTGCGACGGCAGCCGTTCGACTGTACAGACTCGGCGGCCTGTCCAGTAACGTACTCATATTATATGCGTGTTCCTCATACGATCTGCTCCCATCTGCCTGATACATGGGAACCGATACTCTGCAATGCTGACATGTGACTTGAGTTTGTTAACGCAGCTGTCTGCAGAGTCATGCTACCACATACCAACTGCACATTGACCGCCTTTCAGATTGCATGACGGGAGACTGTAGGAGTGACACCTTTCCCACTTTGCATGGGACAGTCCCTCATCACACATCACATGTGACAATACCAGAACTCTCCACCAATCGGGGACACATTTCTGCAGACTCAAGGACAGGTCATGAAAAACAGGGACACTTTTACAAAAGTAGTGCTATTAACTTGACATATTGACAGAATCAGAGCATATAACGTAATACACATATTCTAAAGTAACAGTTGTTTATAACTCTTACTTATTGTCATTAGTCAGTAAGTGTAATTCACCACCTTTCCTTCAACAGCCACTACATTTAGGAGGGATTAAGAAAGACACAGTTAGACTTTCAGTCAAACTCAGGGACGTACCTGACATTCAGGGACAGTTGAGTGGTATGGACAATACTCTAGCCATTGCAACTGTCCTGATTAGGGGACCTTCTCATGTTGTAGGTGTCTGTACTGGTTGCTTGTTACAGGTCTTGTATACCTGACACGTCGATATGTCATATGTAGTAGCATAAGCAACTATACTGCTGCTAGACTACACTTTGATTTGCTCCAATATGTATATTTCTGTACTATGCATGGCTGTAAGTATGTTCTGCCCTGGTACATCTGACAGTTCTACAGAGCAGGTTCCACTTTGGCCGTTCAGACTGGTAGCGGCCCTATAGACCCTATATGTAGAGCTATCACATGTGTTGAGGCAACACATACCCACAGCATATCTCTCAACTGTCCCTGATTTTCGGGGCTGTCCTTGATTTTGACTTAAATTTTAACTCTGTCCCTCTTAATCCCTCCTAAAACTAGTAACGTTTGGAGGAAAGGTGGTGAATTACACTTCATGAATAATGACAATACTTGAGTTACTAACTTCTTTTACTTCAGAAAATGTGTTTCAATTCATATGCTCTGATTCTGTCAATGTTTCCAGTTAATAGCTCTAATATTTTAAATGTGTCCCTGATTGTCCTTGTGTTTTCTTGACTTGTCCGTGAATCTGTTGAAATTTGTCCCCAATTGGTTGAGAGGTCTGACCCATAGCCAGTAGTACACGGACGACCTCCACGGTTTGCATACGTTAAGGTTATTCATGTAGCATTATAATTGATAATACTGTTTCCTATTACATGTAGCTGTTACTGATACAACAAATTGATGTCTGACACCACTACACACACTATATAGCCTCCATTCCCGAACTCACAGACCCAGACCTCTCAACCAATTGGGAACAAATTTCAACAGAATCAGGGACAAGTCAAGAAAAAATCAGGGACAGTCAGGGACACTTTTAAAATATTAGTGCTATTAACTTGAAACATTGACAGAATCAGAGCATATGAATTAATACACATTTTCTGAAGTAAAACAAGTTTATAACTCTTAATTATTGTCATTATTCATTAAGTGCAATTCACCACCTTTCCTCCAAATGTCACTAGTTTTAGGAGGGATTAAGAGGGACAGAGTTAACATTTGAGTCAAAATCAGGGACGTCCCTGAAAATCAGAGACAGTTGAGAGGTATGCACAGGCCATGTGCCATAACTGTCGTTTTTCAAGACACAACTGCCCAGACGGGTGTGTCCCTCGCAGGCGTACGGGTGTTTAACCTCTTCTATTATGCTATCATCTACCTGAGGTGGTCAGCAACTTATGCACTTTCCATCAGTAGCAGAACTCACATACCAATGGGCAGTGGCGGCTGGTGACTTCAAATCAAAGGGAGGCTGCAGGAGCCAGCTGAATGGGTGGGGTCAAGGGAAGGGGTGTGGCCAACCAGAAAGGGGAGGAGCTATGCCCAAAACCACAAAAACTAACTTTAATTAAATACACTGCCCTGGGTGGCAAACCATCATTATGAGAGTCCAATCAAGACAAAAATAAGTGTAGAAGAATAAAAATATTTCAATGCATTGGCTGCATGACAGCTTACTTAATATCTAGATGGAAACAAAAGGTTGTGAGGCATGAAAAAATAAATTACTTTTTAAATATATTACTGGAATGCCAGTCAAAATCAAGTACAAGCAAAACCAGAAGCACTCAACTCAAACCACTTCTCCTTGCACTGCAGTTCTAATTATAATTTATATTCAGCTTTATTAAAGTGCCAAGTAACATGCTGAAAGTAGAAATCTCTGTGATGCCCCCACTTGTAAAAATGTTTCTTATCCAAAAAAGACCTGCTGCCTGACAACTATCTACTTGTTTCATGGGGAAAACATGTAAGTAAAAAATGAAAAGCAAACAAGAAACAAGCTCAAGATACATTGCTTAAAGGATTACTGTACAGGTTATGGACCACACATGATTGGCATTCTGTTTAGTTTACGGGTAAAGTCTGTAGAGATGACTGGAAGTCTCCAACAAGTGTAATGAGCTTTTTAAAATAATGGAATCCTGTCCTTTAATACCCAAGGCTTATACATTATCTAGTCAAGTATTCTCTGCATGGCAACAACAGAAAGGCTTTCAATGTTGGCAATTCTTTAACAGTATGCTTATTAAAGCTTACTTGCATCTTATGATCTCAGACAAGCTTACATTATGGTCATTAAAGCATTGCTACTTAAACACAGAGCAACAGGCACTTTGAGTAATAAGCATAAATCAACAGTACAAAAATATGACAGAAACCAGACCTTTCTGCAAAATCAAGGACAGATGAAAAGCCACTGTAGTACTTGTGTCTACCTTGGATGGGGAGACACACTGCACATTTACACTGCATAACTACTCCTTGCCTTGCTTGGAAACATCCAGAGTCAGTACATGGTGGAGTGGGGTGCAACAAGTATGTCACAATTTGAAATGTCTCTGGCTGACTGTGATGGCCCTGACACATGTGTCATACCTCTCAACCTCAGAGCAAGAAATCTGGACAAAGCCATACACAGAAGTGGGACAAATGCCCACAAATAAGGACAATTTTTAAATATTGCTCTAGTAAACTTAGAAAGATAATAGAATACGTCTTGCATTAGTATGACTTTTCTGAAGGGTATAAAATCTGAAACTCAAATGTCTGCCATTATTTTCTAACTTCAGTCTTTAGTGATTTGTCACTAATTTGCCAAAAACACAATTTTATGAAAAATGGACCAAATGTGATGCAAAAATATAAAATAGCCACACAATACAGCTGGGAACCTGTCAAAGAAGGGACACTTTAATATTAGTACTGCTAACTTGAGCAGCTGACAAAATAAAATAATCTACATGCATTTCAAGTAATCTATAACTTTGATTATTACAGTTATTTCTTAATTGTAAACCCTCCATGTTTTCTTCCAAAATTGCTATTTTGCGGAGGGATTATTAGGGGGAAGAGCAACATTTTAAGCCAAAATCGGAGACAGTTGAGAGGTTGGCTATGCCTAATTCTATAAAGCAATTTATTTGCATGTACCTCTCAACCTGTTAATGCAGTAAATCTGAACAAGGCCAAATATACTGGGGGAACATATAAACAGTACTAAAAATTGCTCGTATAAATTGAGACAGTTGATAGAATAACAGTTCTTACTTTAGCATGCATTTTTCTGAAGTTATGAAGTCTGAAACTCAGTGTATCATTATTTAGTGACTTAATTTCTAAATGATTTGCCAGAAAACTACAAATTTTTTGAAGAACAAACCAAAAATAAGAAGCAAAAATCTATTCATTCTTTGAAAATCTGGACAGTTGGGAGGTATAGTTCAGCTGGGCCTGTCTGAGTTTGCTGCCCTTCCCCCCTGACAAAATCACGGTTGAATGGAGCCTCTGCAGCCATTCCTATGAACCATTACTTGGCTATTTCACTCCATTTACCATAAACACTAATGTGCATACTGCTTTACTTGTATGATGAGTTGGACTTCATTTGAAAGTTTTATTTTGTATTTTACAGCACAAACACTAAATCATCTACTAAACAAAGCAATGCAGTCTCACAATGAAAACTTAGCATTAAAACTTCTCTGCTCTTGAAACTCACATTCATTGAAACAGCATTGAAACCCACATTCAAAGAAAATACATTTTGCCAGTGGCAGATAAAGATTAATTTTGGGCTGTTTTCAAATCATAGACCCTTGCATATGAAACATACATGTGCTCTTTGATACACCTTCCTCATTGTACTAAATTATATTCCTTGTACAATATATTACAGTTGTTAGACGGCGTTTTAAATTTGTTTTGAACATTTTTCCAGTAAACAATGACACAAAATGCATGCACCCATAATGACAAAACTGCCCAGTTCAGAACATTTATCATAAAAGTCTACTCAGACTTCCACAGTCCACCATTATCAGTAAATATGCGCAATTCTACAGTCCACCATTATCAGTAAATATGCACAATTCTACAGTCCATTATCAGTAAATATGCGCAATTCTACAGTCCATTATCAGTAAATATGCACTATCTCTGAAGAAGTAAAAGTCATCTAAATAATTCCACATTAAAGAAATCTGTAACTAATGAAGAGGTTGCTGCTAGCAAACACCTTTATATTTCATGGTTTCATCGAAAAATAAAGTGCCTGTTGCCCCTCAGGAATAAATTGCCTATATTACATTAAAAAAATGATAAGCTAGTAATATTGCAAGAGGAAATGGATGGCAAACTGATAACGAACTCATAGCTAATATCTTCACCAAGGAGAACACTCTCAATATAGCAGCATCCACCCCTTGTGGGAGTAGAACCCACAGCCTTCTGCATCAAAGACAAGTACACAACTTGTTGTGCTATTAACAAGGCAAACCAACTTCACTTAAGCAGCACTAAACTTCTGTTCCCCTGCAGCTCTCAGCTCCTTGTAAAATCTACTCAATACTCAACTTTGCAGCACAAGAAAACTGGAAAAAGCCAAAATGTATTGGGGGGGGGGTCAAAAGCCCAAAAACCAGGGACACAAACATTGCTTGTATAATCTTGGAAAGTTGCTAGAACCATACATTTTACTGCCAAGCTCCTGTGCAAAACAGAGCAACATACCACTACGCCAAATCAGCTGCTTTGTAAAAGAGGAAGACTGAAACTTAAATGGCTATCATTTAGTGAATTCAGTTCTCACCATAGCTGTCAACCTCTTAGTACAAAACACCTGGACAAACCCAGTAATGAGGGAATACAGCCCTCAAACATTCAGTGAATTCAGTTCTTGCCATAGCTGTCAACCTTAGCACAAAAGACCTGGACAAAGCCAATAATGAGGGAATGCAGTCCCAAAAATAGGGACAAATTTCAAATATTCATCTTATAAACTTAGAAAATTGCTAGAATAAAAGGTTGTGTTACGGTTGTGTTACTATGTATTTTCTGAAGAACATGAATTCTGAAATTCAAATGCCTGTCAATTTTACTGCTGACAGAATAAAAACAATTTTCAGCAGAGACCCAGGGAGAAATACTGCAGACACGTCTTTGTAAAATGACAGGGCACCAGAGCAAATCCACACAAACAGACTCCACACAGAAGGCACCCCAGCCAAGAATCAAACCAGAAAACCTATAGCTGTGAGGCAACAATACTACCACTGCACCATCAAATATGCGAGGACTTAAACATTCAGAAACCTGAAGTCTGAAATTCAAATGCCTGTCAATTTTATTTAACATTTGTTAATCAGGACAGTCTGACTTGGAACAAAAAAAAATTCAGCAGAGGCCCAGGAAGAAATAATGCAGACATGTCTTTGTAACATGGGAGGACACAAAGCAAACCCACACAAACACAGAGGGAAAATAAAGACCCCACAAAGAAGGCACCCCAGCCAAGAAGCAAACTTGAGAACCTGCAGCTGTGAGGCAACAATGCTACAACTGCCCCATCAAATATCAAGCATTACAACATTTACAAACCACAGATATTATGAGGAACAGATCAGATCAAACATGAGGCAAAAATCTGCAGTTTTATTTTCACAAATGGTGGTGGGTAGGGAATTAAGGTCTTTAAAACCTGCATACAAGGTACAGGATTCAAGCCTGAGGTATTCCCTACCACACACACAAACACCTGTAGTAGCAAACCACATAAACTAAATATACTGCATTGGGTGCCAAACAGTTGTCATGAGAGTCCAATCAAGACAAAATGAAGTGTAGAAGAATAAAATATTTCAGTGCATTGGCTGCATGACAGCTTAATATCTAGATGGAAACAAAAAAGGTTGTTAGGCATGAAGAAATAAATTACTTTTTAAATACATTAATGGAATGCCAGTCAAAATCAAGTATAAGAAAAACAAGCAGCACTCAACTCAAACCACTTCTTGCACTGCAGTTCTAATTATAATTTATATTCAGCTTTATTAAAGTAACAAGTAACATGCTGAAAGTAGAAATCGCTGATGCCCCCACTTGTAAAAATGTTCCTTATCCAAAAAAGGACCTGCTGCCTGACAACTACTTGTTTCATGGGGAAAACATGATCAAAGTAAAAAATGAAAAGCAAACAAGAAATAAGCTCAAGATACATTGCTTAAAAGGATTACTGTACAGGTTTATAGACCACACGATTGGCATTCGGTTTATGGTTAAAGCCTGCAGAGATGACTGTAAGTCTCCAAGTGTAATGAGACTCTTAAAATAATGTAATTCTGTCCTTTATTACAAATACTGGCATATGCATTTCAATACCCAAGGCTTATACATTATCTAGTTAAGTATTCTCTACATGGCAACAGAAAGGCTTTCAATGTTGGCAATTCTTTAACAGTATGCTTATTAAAGCTTACTTGCATCTTGCAATCTCAGCCAAGCTTACCTGATGGTCATTAAAGTATTGCTACTTAAACACAGAGCAACATGCACTTTGAGTAATAAGCATAAATCAACAGTACAAAAAATATGACAGAAACCAGACCATTCTGCAAAAATCAAGGACAGATGAAAAGCCACTCTAGTACTTGTGTCTACCGTGGATGGGTGGGATTCTCTGCACATTTACACTGCATAACTACTCCTTGCCTTGCTTCGACACATCCAGAGTCACTACATGGGGGAGTGGGGTGTAACAAGTATGTCACAGTTTAAAATGTCTCTGGCTGACTTGTGATGGCCCTGACACATTTGTCATACCTCTCAACCTCAGAGCAAGAAATCTGGACAAAGCCATACAAAGAAATGGGACAAAGGCCCAAAAATAAGGACAATTTTTAAAATATCGCTCTTATAACCTTAGAAAGCTAATAGAGGTCTTGCATTAGTATGAATTTTCTGAATGGTATGAAATCTGAAACTCAAATGTCTGTCATTATTTTCTAACTTCAGTCTTTAATTATTTGTCACTAATTTGCCAAAAAACACAATTTTATGAAAAATGGACCAAAATATGTGATGTAAAAATATAAAATAGCAACACAATACAGCTGGGAACCTGTCAAAGAAGGGACACTTTCATATTAGTACTGCTAACTTGAGCAGCTGACAAAATAAAATAATCTACATGCATTTCTGAAATAAAAGTAATCTGATTATTACAGTTATTTCTTAATTATAAACCCTCCATGTTTTCTTCCAAAATTGCTATTTTGCGGAGGGATCATTAGGGGAAGAGCAACATTTTGAGTCAAAATCAGGGACAGGTCAGAGGTTTGGCTATGCCTAATTCTATAAAGCAATTTATTTGCATGTACCTCTCAACCTGTTAATGCAATAAATCTGGACAAGGCCAGATATATTGGGGGAACAAACAGTACTAAAACTTGCTCTTGTATAAACTGGGACATAAATCTGGACAAGGCCAAATATATTGGGGGGAACATATAAACAGTACTAAAAATGCTCTTCTATAAACTGGGACAGTTGATAGAACAGGTCTTACTTTAGCATGCATTTTTCTGAAGGTTATGAAGTCTGAAACTAGGTGTGTCATTATTTAGTGACTTAATTCCTAAATGATTTGCCAGAAAACCACAAATTTTTATGAGGAACAAATCAAAAATAAGAAGCAAAAAATCTATTCATTCTTTGAAAATCTGGACATTTGGGAGGTATGGTTCAGCTGGGGCTGTCTAAGTTTGCTGCCCTTCCCCCTCACAAAACCCTGGTCGAATGGAGCCTCCTGCAGCCATTCCAATGATCCATTACTTTGCTATTTCACTCCATTTACCATAAACACTAATGTGCATACTGATTTACTTCTATGATGATTTGAACTTCATTTGAAAGTTTTATTTTTGCATTTTACAGCACAAACACTAAGACATCTGCTAAACAAACTTGGCATTAAACCTTCTCTGCCCTTGAAACTCACATTCACTGAAACAACATTAAAATCCACATTCAAAGAAAATACATTTTACTCGTGGTAGATAAAAATTAATTCTGGGCTGTTTTCAAATCATAGGCCCCTTGAATATGAAACATACATGTGTTCTTTGATACACCTTCCTATTGCTTTGAACATTTTTCCAGTAAACAATGAAACAAAACTGTCCAATTCAGAACATTTCCATCATAAAAGTCTACTCAAACTTCTACAGTCCACTATTATCAGTAAATATGCACAATTCTACAGTCCACCATTATCAGTAAATACGCACAATCTCTGAAGTAGTAAAAAAGTCATCTAAATAATTCCACGTTAAATAAATCTGTAATGAAGAGGTTGGTGCTAGCAATCACCTTTATATTTCATGGTTTCATCGAACAATAAAGTGTCTGATGCCCCTGTGGAATAAATTGCCTAAATTACATTAAAAATAAGCTAGTAATATTGCAATAGGAAATGGATGGCAAACTGATAACAGGCTCGTAATTAGTATCTTAACTTTCAGTACGGCAGCATTCACCCCTTATGGGAGTAGAACCAACAACCTTCTGCATCAAAAGCAAGGACGCAGCCTGTTGTGCTATTAGCACTAAACTTCTCTTCCCCTGCAGCTCTCAGCTCCTTGTAAAATCTACTCAATACTCAACTGCATCTCAACTTCAGCACAAGAAGTCTGGAAAAAGCCAAATTTATTGGGGTGGGTCAAAGGGCAAAACCAGGGGCACATTAAACATTGCTTGTATAATCTTGAAAGCTGCTAGAATAAAATGCTGTGTTACCACGGTACCACCATACATTTTACTGCCAAAGTCCCTGTGCAAAAAAGAGTCAGAACAACATACCACTATGCCAAATCACCTGCTTTGTGAAAGAAAAATGCTGTGTTACCACTGTACATTTTACAGACAAGGTCCCTGTGCAAAACAGTCAAGAGCAACATACCACTACACCAAATCAGCTGTTTTGTGAACGAGAGGAAAACTGAAACTTAAATGGCTATCATTTAATGAATTCAGTTCTCACCATAGCTGTCAACCTCTTAGCACAAAACACCTGGACAAACCCAGTAATGAGGGAATACAGCCCTCAAACATATTCAGCGAGTTCAGTTCTTGCCATAGCTGTCAACTTTAGCACAAAAAACCTGGACAAAGCCACTAACAGGGTATTACAATCCCAAAAATAAGGAAAAATTTCAAATAGTCATCTTATAAACTTAAAAAATTGCTATAATAAAAGGTTGTGTTACTATATATTTATTGCTAGAATAAAAAGTTGTTTTACTATGTATTTTCTGAAGACTATGAAGTATGAAATTCAAAATGTCTGTCAATTTTACTTCTGATGGAACAAAAACAATTTTCAGCAGAGGCCCAGGGAGAAATACTGTAGACACGTCTTTGTAAAATGGCAGAATACCAGAGCAAATCCACACAAACACAGAGATAAGATGGAGACTCCACAAAGAAGGCACCACAGCCAAGAATCAAACCACAAACCCTGTAGCTATGAGGCAACAATATTGCCACTGCACCATCAAATATGTAAGAAATTAAACATTCAGAAACCTGAAGTCTGAAATTCAAATGCCTGTCAATTTTATTTAACATTTGTTAATCAGGACAGTCTGACTTGGATCAAAAAAACAATTTTCAGCAGAGGCCGAGGAAGAAATAATGCAGACATGTCTTTGTAACATGGGAGGACACAAAAGCAAACCCACACAAACACAGGGAGAAGATACAGACGCCACAAAGAAGGAACCCCAGTCAAGAATCAAACCTGAGAACCTGCAGCTGTGAGGCAACAATACTACCAGTGCACCATCAAATAAAAGCAAGCCCACACAAAACACAGGGAGAAGATAACAGACCCCACAAAGAAGGAACCCCAGCCAAGAATCAAATCTGAGAACCTGCAGCTGTGAGGCAACAATGCTACTACTACACCATCAAATATCAAGCATTGTAATATTTACAAACCACAGATATTATGAGGAACAGATCAGATCAAATATGAGGCAAAAATCTGCAGTTTTTTTACAAATGGTGGTGGGTAGGGAACTCAAGTGTTTAACACCTGCATACAGGGTACAGGGTTCAAGCCTGAGGTATTCCCTACCACACCACCATGAGCACCTAGGGCATTTTCACACACACACACACACACACACACACACACACACACACACACACACACACACACACACACACACACACACACACACACACACACACACACACACACACACACACACTCCAGCATAACACTTCCCTAACCTGTCAGCATAATCACACACACTTCCCTAACCTGTCAGCATAATCACACA